>NC_033796.1:66819821-66827881 GCF_001876935.1 Asparagus officinalis
GAGACACTAGGAAGATCTGGGCCCAGATCTGGTCCCAGATCTGCTTAGAGAAGCCTATAAATAGACCCCTATGGCTCATTTGTCAAGGGTTGGAATCTTGGAGCCAAAACTCTGCCGAATTGAGAACTCACCCTCAAATTTTCAACTTAGAAGACTCGGACTCTCAGATCTGGTTCTTGGCGATCATCCACGCCAAATAAGGTAGAAGTTCGAGAGAGATCAGATCTGAGATCTGCACTGTAACCCTCCGGATCAAAGCTTGGTCTTTGATTCCCGAGAAGAGTCTCGATTTCGCTTGGTCGATTTCGATTACTACGGGCTATTATTTCCTTGGTGAAATAATCCCCTCGGCTGTTATTTCCTTCGTGAGATAACACCCGTCATACCATGTAGATCCGACCGGATCAAGATCGCGCGGTGGTCCACAGATTAACCCCGACGCAGGCAAAGAACCCACACAAGCGAGAGACCGCAAAACAGAATCTCGCAATTCGTTCGACAAATAAGGAAAGTTATAATTTTTATTTCTTTTTTGATTTTGTTGTAACCGGATCTTATAAAAAGACCGGATCTTTGTAACCGATAAACTGTTGTCAAAGAAAACAATGGAATCATCAAAGAAAACATTTTTTCCCGCGAACAGTAATACGTATACCTCGAAAATTTACGACTTTTTTTTATTTTTTATGACTACCTTACTTTGATTGAAAAGTATTTGTGTGAATACTATGTGATACGTTATGTTATATATATATTTGCGACCTCTTCTATTGTGTCTATTAAGCTCTCCTCTTGATATTATAAATGTTGGGATGAAGATGTGATCGAGATAAAACTCGTACCCAGAGAGCTAGGCAAGCAGAGCCCGAGCCGCAGCAGGTTCCACAGTATCTGATCGACTCGGTAATACCGATTGTAGAAGCAAAGACTAGGAACACTCGAGTAGCGAGTAACGAGGCACTTTATATTTTCTAGAGTTCCTCCACCAGTTGTACCAGTCGTGCCTATTGAAGAGGCAATACCTATGATTTCACCATCACCACAACCAGCTGTTGATAGAGCCGTAGAGCAGGAGACTTAGCTCTATAAGAATAAAAAAGATATCAGACACTGAGAACATCATAGTTTCAAGGCACACCGTATTTATGTGTAGCCTTTAAATGGAAGAAATATGTGAAGATTTCTTAACATCGACTTAGTACTAAAGCAGAGTTAGATGTATTTGGGAAAATTTTATTTGCTTCTTTGACAAGTAGTAGAGCTAGTCCGATTAAAGAAGGGAGATATGCATGTAGTTAATTATAGAATTATGACCAGCATGATAATTCTAGAGAGCCCATCAGCGGGATAAGGATTTTTACCGTCAGCAACAAGGATAGCATAAGAAGAGAGCACAACTGCGTACATGTTACAATTGTAACAAGATCAAACATAGAGCGAAAGATTGTCGTAGTACACCAGTAGGAGGCCAGCGTGACAGAGGTCAGAGTCAGCAGTCTTAGGGTCACGGTTACGGCCAGCAGCATAGGATTTGAGGCACCTCCAGCCGTCTCGAGGATTAAGGATCCAATAGGCCAGATTCGTGCCATCCAGGAGATTCCTAAGGGACAGACAGTCTTATATATTCCACCACCATCAGAGTAGCAATTGTCAGCCATCAGCAAGTTTTATGCAGTTGTACCGCGTGATCATAGTGCGAGCGGAGCTTTCTT
Organism: Asparagus officinalis; assembly: GCF_001876935.1. Lineage (NCBI taxonomy): Eukaryota > Viridiplantae > Streptophyta > Magnoliopsida > Asparagales > Asparagaceae > Asparagus > Asparagus officinalis. The sequence goes on from NC_033796.1 coordinate 66,821,534, forward strand.
AGTGATTTCCTTTCTAGCTCGAATCTTGTTGATTCAGAAACTTAACATTATTTTATCTATCATGATGTTATAATTAGACTTTAGCTTGTAACGCAGCCTTTAGGTGCTCTATTATCAGTTTCTACTCCTTTGGGAGAGGTGTCTCTCTTAGAGAGTTCCTATAGGAGATATGTCATCAGTTTAGACGAGTTTGAGTCTATGGTCGATTTGATCATCCTGCGAATGTCTGAATTTAATGTTATTGTTTGTATAGATTAGTTATCATCCTACCATGTTAGTATAGACTGTTTTACAAAGACAATCAGCTTGAGAGCATTCGATGGGTTTGGATAGATAGTAGAAATCTCATGGGGTAACCAGAATGCGGAGTCATTTTTAGCATACGTCGATTAGATGATGATACGGGATCGGGGTGCAGTTTTGAGCAAGACCGGAGTCGTCTGAGAGTATTAGGATATCTTTCAGGATATACCGAGATTTCCTCCAGTGTGAGAGATTATTTTCCTACATCGAGTTGCAGCAGTCACTGTACTAATATTCTGAGCACCCTATCGTATGATACCCGCTAAGATGAGGGAGCTACAGACTCAGCAAGATGAGTTGTTAACTCAGAGTTTTATTTGTCGGAGTCATTTTCATGGGAACACTGGTCCTCTTCATGGAGAAGAAGGACAGTAGCATGCAATTATGTATAGATTATCATAAGTTGAACAAGGTCACCTCCCAGATCAGGTATTCACGATTGAGGATTTATGACTTGTTCGACTAGCTGTGAGGAGCGCAACATTTTTTAAAGATTGATCTCCGTTCTCATTATTTTTAGTTGCGAGTGCAGGGAATGGATATTCCCAAAACCGTCTTTCTGACTCGATATGGGTGTTTCGTGTTTTTATCATGCTATTTGGGCTAACCAATGCACTTGTTGGTGAACCGGGTTTTCTGTCCATGTTTGGACCAGTTTGTGGTTATTTTATCGATAACATCCTTATTTGCTCAAGATTAGAGGTAGAGCACGTGCAGCATCTTCGTTTGGCCTTACAGACGTTACGGGAGAATCAGTTCTAAGGTCAGATTTTTGGCCATATTATCAGCAAGGAGAGCATTGTCGTAGATCCAGCTAAAGTGAAAGCAGTACCTGATTAGGAGCCACCGAAGACACTTACAGAGATTCATAATTTTTTTTTAAGGTTTGGCCAGCTATTACAGGAAGTTCATTCAAGACTTATCTCGAAGATTGCAACACCACTTACACACCTTACGCATAAGGGTGTACAGTTTGATTGGGGGCACCGAGTGCCAGGAAGCCTTTGAGATTCTAAAGGCAAAATTGGATACAACATTAGTAATGGTTATTCCAAGTAGTGATAAAACATTTGTCGTCTAAACGTATGCATAGTTAGCGGGTCTAGGAGGTGTTGTGATGTAGACCCAGAGAGTTGTGGCCTATTTTTTCAGGTAGCTGAGAACTCATGAACAGAATTATCCAACGCACGACTTGGATCTAACAGTAGTGGTTTTTGCACTGAAAGCGTGGAGGCATTATTTGTATGGAGTACAGTTTGAGTTATTCAAAGATCACCAGAGCTTAAAATATCTCTTCACATAGAAAGAACTCAACCAGAGACAACGGCTATGGGTAGAGTTTATTAAGTATAACGAGTTCGATATACAGTACCATCCGAGAAAGGCGAACGTGGTAGCAGATATGTTGAGCAAGAAGTGACATCGCGGGCTTACAGCTTTGAGGTGTTCATTACATTGAGATCTTTATACCCTCAACCACTATAATTTTAGGCTAGAGATTGGGGAGAGCGGTATTTTCTTAGGAGCTTTATCAATATAGCCATCTTGGAGCGATAGAGTGATCTGAGCTCAGCTAGAGGACTCTTGGATTCAAACCCATAATGGGGAGATTTCCAAGGGACCCAAGACTGATTGGACTATTAGAACAGATGGAGGCCTTCAGATGATGGATCGGTTAGTTATACCAAACAATCCATAGCTGAAGAAAGATTGCAGAGTATGTGGCTAAGTGTTCGACCTGCCAGTAAGTTAAGACAAAACATTAGAGACATGATGGGACCCTACAGCCTTTACCCATTCCCGAGTAGAAGTGGGCAGATATTTCCATAGATTTTATTGTACGGTTTCCTAAAACAAAGAAAGGAAATAACTCTATTTGGGTGATAGTAGATCGGTTGACGAAGTTGGCGCATTTCTTAGCTATGAGGATGACTTATATGGCGAATACATATGCGAGGATTTTTATTCGAGAGATCATTTGATTATATGAAGTCCCAGAAACGAGCATATCAGATCGAGGCTCAGTCTTCACATCCTATTTCTGGAGGAGTTTTCAGAATGCTTTTGGCAGCTAGTTATCATTTAGTAGTTCTTTTCACCCCCAGACCGATGGTCAGACAGAGAGGGTGAATCAGGTGTTAGAGGATATGCTACGAGCATGTGTGGCAGATCTTCAGGGTAGCTTGGAGGACCACATTCTATTGATTGAATTTGCATATAGCAATAGTTATCAAGCTACTAACAAGATGGCACCGTATGAATCATTGTACGGGAGGCCTTGCAGATTACCTTATGTTGGACAGAGCCAGATGATAGACTATTGCTTGGGCCGGAGCTAATAGGCAGACCACAGAGAATGTGGCATTGATTAGAGAGCGTATTCTTACCACACAGAGTCAACAAAATAGTTATGCAGATCAGCAGAGACGACCACTAGAGTTCCAAGTCGGAGACTTAATTATGTTAAAAGTATCACCGATAAAGGACGTTCAGCGATTTGGTAGACGGGGAAAGCTTGCCCCGAGATATGTTGGTCCCTTCAGGATTATTAAGCGTATTGGAGCTGTTTCCTATAGATTAGAACTTCCAGCATCGATGTCGAGTGTACACGATGTCTTTCATATTTCGATGCTCAAGAAGCATTTGCGCGATGAGGAGTAGCAGAGGGTGATTGATGCACCAGAGATCAAGATGTAAGATGATTTGACTACCGTAGAGATTCTGGTATGCATTCTTGTTAGAGAGAATAAAAAGCTTATAAATAAAATCATTCCATTAGTGAAAGTTCAATGGAGCCGGCATGGAGCCAAAGAGATTTTTTGGAAGCGCGAGGAAGATGTACGTTGCGACTACCCATACCTATTTGAGCAGGTAAGATGTTGATATTTATATGTGCTTATAAGCATTAGTAGTTATGATTATATATACTCTTTAGTCATGTTTATACTTAATGCTAGAATGATGGTATTAACATTTGACTCATAATCATTCGGAACACATGGTATATATATAGGAATTTTCTTATTTGGATTTTTCGTCCGACGTACTAGTTCCCTTTAGTTAAGGGTTAAGTGGGAGTATTCACATTCTAGATTGTTAAGTGTAGATATAGCTATGTTTCATATCTGGAGATTAATGGTGCGAGATGTGTATGTAAGTGTTTCCTTGTCTAGATGATCCCCTCAACGTGCTTTTCTGGTATTATTAATCTCTAGGATACGATTGCGAAATTTTGGGAACAAAATTCTTTTTAAGGTGGGAAGAATGTAAAACCATAAAAATTTAAATATTATGTGAAAAAATAAAAATAAATATGCTATATGGTGAAAAATAATATATTTTGATGTTTGAGTATGATAGGAATTGATTTGAGATCAATTCAATGTATAGTTGTGAATATATAAGTACAAACGCACAAAACATGCACGAAGAGAAATCTGAAAAAATAATTAGTTATTAGTTTATATGTTTTACACATCTATTCAATTTGAATCTGGAAAAACTTAAAACAACAAACTTGTATACCTCTTCAACAACTTTCCAACAAATCTTAAATCACCTCATTCTGAGTTTGGATGAGAAAGTTACAGCCACAATACCGAAAGTTAATTTCTTAGTCAGACTAGGTTTCCTGATTCAGGTCAAACGAGTTTATTTCGGCTTTGCATAAATATATACCTATGTTTCCATAAAAATTATCATCTTTATATTAGAGTTTCAAACCCTAACAACCTCTCTTCCTCTCTCTCAAACACTATCCCTAAAGTGAGTTTTTGGGAGAGTTTGTGAGGAGAACGTCGAGAAAAAGTTAGAATTTTCGGTGTTTGGCGACGGGGTAAATCACTTGTTGTTCTTTACAGAGGCTTGTAAATGTGCAAAGGCAAGATCACCTCTGTTCAAATCTTTCCCTTGAATAAAAATCATGTTTTTAAGAGATTTATATATTTAACTTTATGTTTAGGATTTATATCTAATGTTAAACATGTTACATTTGATGTTTATAATTAAATCTTATGTTAAGAGCAGTAGAACAAATCTAAAACTGAGGTATTGACATGATCATGATCATTAGGTTTATTTTAAAAAGTTAATTATAGTTTAATATGATTTATAAGTTTTATATTGTCGAAATAAACAAGAATTAGGTTGTTTTGCATGTTAAACCCTAGATCTATGTGTTCTTGTGATTCATCTTATTTAAACAAACTCCTAATTAAGTACACATGACAATGGAATCAAGTTTTATTCATATAGTCTAATAAAAACCTGAGTTTTTGAAGAAAACACGAGAGATCGCAGTACTCTGAACAGTTTGTGTAGCGACCTTGGAGGCCTGAATAAAAACCAAAGAGTCATCTATAAAGAACAAGTGAGAAATCCTTGGCCCCGACCGGGAACAAGATAACCCTCTGATGCACATGTTCTCCTCCTGTCTAATGATCAATGCCGAGAGAGCTTCCGCGTAGAGAAGAAATAAATATAGAGATAGTGGGCATCCTTGTCGCAGACCACGACTAGGAGATACATGACCCACAATCTACCCATTGAGGCAGAAATAGAGTGAGGAAGTGGAGATACAGTCCAAGATGAGATGCCTCCAATGATCTGAAAATCCTATGACCTGAAGGACCTTATCAATAAACCACATTCCACTCTATCATATGTCTTACTCATATCTTATTTCAGTATCATACGGCTAGACTGACCCTGTCTCCTTTTTTGCAATGTGTGGAGAAGTTCAAAAGAAACAATGATATTGTTTTGAATTGATCTCCTTAGGACAAAGGCACTCTGAAAGCATCCGATCAATCCAACAAGAACTCGCTTTAGCCTATTAGCAATAGTTTTCGTGACAATCTTGTAGACCACATTACATAGACCAATGGGTCTAAAATCTGCCACAATCTTAGATGAATCCTTTTTGGGAATGAGAATCATATTGGTTTTATTCCAAGACTTGATAGACAAGCCCCCATTTAGAATCTTCAAACATGCAGCCGAAATATATGGGCTAATAACAGACACTTGGGACTAAAAAAAGGATGCATGGAAGCCATTTGGGCTGGGTGCCTTAGAAGGGCCCCTAGATCGAAGAGCACCCCATACCTTATCACCTGTAAAAGGCTCAAAAATGATCTGATAGTCATCCAATGAAAGCTTAGAAGAGATAGCACCATTCACCTCAGCCAAAAACCTCCTCTGAAGGAGTGGAAGAAGAAAATAGTTCTGAGAAATACTCCTCAATAAGCGTTGTAATTCCCACCTGATCCTCCACTCAAGTACTATTAGGATGGCATAGATGTCTAATGAAGTTCTTCCTCCTCTTAGTGGAAGCTCTAATATGAAAGAATTTGGTGTTATGTTCCCTGTCAATTCTTCGAATATCAGCCATACGATTACCCATATCAGGAGAAGAGTAGAGAGACTGGAGCTTTCGCTGAATAACTAATAATCTGTGCCTCCATCTACCAAAATGCTCTTTGCTCTAACTCCTGAGATTTCTAGCACAAGACCCTAGCCTCTAACAAACTGATTCACATAGACCTGTTGTGTAGAGATCCTAGGCCAGACCCTGCTAATAACATCACTAAAATCATTCTCTTTGAGCCAGAAGGCTTTAAAGCGGAAGGGACGATCATGCCTAACTGGAAGGGGGCGAGGAGCAGCAAAATATAATATAATAGGACGATGGTCAGAAACAGAGAAATCCAAGTGGTGTAACTCAGTAGTGGGAAATATGTCACGCCAGCCAGAGTCAGTTACCATCATGTCCAAGCGCTCCTGGATATGAGATGTACCAGTCTGACGATTATTCCAAGTGAAGGTGTGCCCACAATACCCTAGATCAAGTAGCTCACAATGCAGCAAAACATTCTGGAAATCTAGCATTCTCGAAACATGCGCCTGTCTACTATCCAGCTTCTCCCCTGGGCTCATGATGGCATTAAAGTCACCTCCACATAACCATGGCTTAAAGGAAATACCCCTTAACCTCTCAACAGATTCCAGGATTGGTACCGTAAGTGTTTCGGACGTTGGCTATAA
>NC_033796.1:66827891-66909705 GCF_001876935.1 Asparagus officinalis
GTCAACAACTGATGTGTCAATGTGTCCTGGAGAAAAAGAACGAATATTCACATAAATTTCATTGCCCTATAGTAACATGAGTCCTTCACTTCTGCCTCTACTATCCACCACAAAGCAATTCTAAAAACCCAACTGAGATCTTATTATCTGCACCCACCTACCAAAAAGTCTAGTCTCCGAAAGAAAGACTAGACTTGGAGAATGAGTCTGTATCAATCTACGGAAAGCAGTCAATATTTTTGGGTTCCCCAGTCCCTGAACGTTCCAACAAAAGTAACTCATGGCCACTGGCGCTCCTAGCCACCAGGGTGCGCCTTAACATGAGTAGAATCTGGACTAGAAATCACTAATCGTGCCCTCTTCTCATGTACATCCAGAGGATACTTCAGAGAAACTTTCCTACGTTTGCCTCCTTTCTCTTTCTGTTTGAAGCCTTACTACCCAGACCCTATAGCAAGCCTCTTTTAGGTCAATATAGCCCATTTTCCGAAGGTAGATGTGGAAATTGTAACGTCATGCAAATTAGAGCCAATATCGGTATCCATAGGCAATGGTACAGTAGGGGTTTCACACCTCACCGTGACTGAAATGATTTGTAGTAGAGCACTACCACATGAATCCTCATCCTGAGTATAATATGAGACTACCCAAGATGATGGTTGTTTCTGCCCTGCACGATCTGCTTTAGTTGCTCTATAAGACTGAGTCTCAAAGGCCCTAAAATATGGAGGGGTTCTCTGAGCCAAGAACCATATCTGCTTTTGGAAGTGATAAAAATATCATCGACTTGTACACTTTGTTTGTCACACTCATCAGCTTTGTGGCTAATAATGTCACATGAAAAGCAAAAGTCAGGAAGTCTCTTATAGGTGAGGAAGAGCTTCTCAATCTCCCCGGTCTCTTCAAAGCAAACACGTATGCCTCTTTTTAGAGGCTTAGTAATATCCACGAGAATTCTCAGCCGCATCTTGTTATCCCGCAAATCAATCCCTTTAAGTTCTCCTATAAGCGAGTCATAGTCTCTGGCGCACCTCTCGTTCATCGCAGCCAGTGGTACATTACCCAAAATAAAGTTGAAGAAAAATCCAGAGAAGTTAGGGCACCGATCCCACGAGGAACAATCAAATTGCGTAAGTTTCTTTTAAAGCACCATGACCCACCATCAAGCACTTTCTCCCTATCTGCATCAGAACCGAATCTGGAAAGGAAAGTATTCCTTCTACTGTAATGTTCCATTTGGAAGGGGGCATCTACAATCCATATCTTCCTAAGGACACACTCAAGACCAACTCTATTAGGAATCTTCCTACCAAAAACCTTCCCCAAGAGACAGTTGTTAAAGGAAGGAGAATATGTTCGGTCCTTAGTTTACAGAAAAATAGGGCCATCTATTTCGTCTAAGCAGCATTTGGCACAAAGCTCGACCAGCCAATCATCATCAATTCTCACCATGTTTCAAATTGATTTGGAGCCGAGAGACTGTTTGAAATGGTGATGTTGTTAATATGAGATTGATAGACGGTCTTAAAACGATGATGCCGTTAATTTTAGACCGAAAGGCGGTCCTGAAACAACAATGCTGTTAATTGAATATGAAACAACGATGTCGTTAATTAAATATGAAATGGCGATGCCGTTAAATAAATATGAAACGACAATGCCGTTAATTAATTTGGTGATGCCGTTCGTGTGAGCCGAGAGATAGCTACCTCGGAGGCCGAGATGTGGGAAACTCCAAAGACTGCCGTGAGGGTTGGGGACGAGACTTGGATCTCGCCAAATAATTCACCGCAAAACTATCGGAGTGAGACAAGAAGGGCTGTGCCTCACAAAGATTGTACAAACCGGTCAGAGAAAAAATAAAAATAGACGGTCGTGCTGATGGAGATCCGTCACGAGGGAGGGGGAGAGAAGCATTACGCGCTTCCAGAGAGGAAAAGAAATAGACTGAGATCTACAGTTTTCAAAACCCTAGAGAGGGGGCGGCTACGAGAGAGAAAGCCGATTGAAAACTAGGGTTTTCAAAACCTTAGAAACGGCGGCTACAAGAGAGAGCCGACAATACCATCAATATTTTCTTAGTTTGGCTTGAGTTCATGCCAATAGCACAAGGTATAGATGCCTTGTGTAACTTTTATATAATTTTTTGATGTCACCATTTATTATGATGAATATTGGATTTAGTTCAATGATAAATATTTAGTTCATATGCATGTGCACGTGAGCCTTTTGTTTTGACGAATCCAGTTCGAATTGAAATTGGATTGTTGTACCAAATTCTTAACCGGCCCATCATATCACTTATGTATTTATGTAAGTTTTATGATCTACAAACCTTAAGGTGTTTGTATGAAAGTAACTATGAAGTAACTGAAGTAAATGAAGTAGGAGTCATTTCTGCTATTTTCGAAAAGAAAAATATGTTTGTTTCTCTGAGAAAACTACTTCTGATACTTACTTAAAAGCTAAAATGATGCTTATGTGTCATCTCTATTTCTTGAATTTTTTCCTTTCCTTAAGGCTTGAAAGTACCATGGAAGTAGCTGAAATTAAGTCATTTTAAGAATAAAGTCATTTTTATTATTTCATGGATATTCTCTTATTCTAAATAAAATCCCGAAAGATCCTTTTTCTCTTTTCCTAACATTATTTATAGTTGCTACTAAACAAAAAAATGTCAATAAAGTGGAAGAAACACTACTTACTCTACTTTTAAAAATTTATAAAACAAACAAAAAAGTACTAGTTCCCTACTTCCTACTTCCTACTTTATAATTTTAGAAGTAATAGATTTAATTTACTTTTTATTTCTAATACTTCCTATCAATCAAACAGGCCTTAAGACTTGCCTCTTCTTGCTGCTGCTATTTTTTTGCTTCTTCTGTTATTATTAAAAAAAAGAGGAGGGAGAGAAATTGAGATACCCTTTGGAAAACCCTAATCCTCTACAACATGCAGAGTTAATAAGATGACAATGGAGGAATTGGAGTTCATTGGAGGAATTATACTACAGATCATCTACATCGATAGCTCCTAAGGCAAGTACCACTTGGTCATCTTCCTTTTGATTCCGGGAATTAATTATGTGCATTATACATAAATTGTGATTTTTTAATGATTTGTTATGTATAAAACCCTAGAATTTCATAAAAATTCATACATGGTTTATGGTCATGTCTTCCAAATGATTAGAGTATGATAATATTAGCTCAAATAGGTTTAATCTCTTATGAACGTGTAAGAAATATCTAAATTGTTGAAACATGCATGAAAGATGTATTAAACCCTAATTTTAAAGTTGCATCATCTTAGACTTGATAACATGGTTTACGAAGTTTTAATTAGTCCCTAAACATGCCTGAAGGTGTACGAGAAGACTGGAGTTGAAATGGTGAAGAAACAACGATGAACAAGATAAAAAACTGTAGAACATCAGTAGCCCAGATGTCTGATCAATTGATATTAGACGTCTAAACTAAATTCAGACATCTAGTTGTAACCAGACATCTGATGGGGGCGTCAGATGTCCAATTAGGAAAAGTAAACATCTAAGTCGAGTTTAATAGAAACTTGAGTTTTGATTATTTTGAACTAAATTCAGATGTTTAGTTGTAGGACACTAGATGTCTGATGTGGGCGTCAGGTGTCTGATTAGGAAAAGCAAACGTCTGAGATAGGTTTGAAAAGAACCTGAGTTTCTATTAAACCTATCCCGGTGAATCTAACATGGGAGTAACTATAATTGATAATACATATATGTGTGCATCTCTTTATACAATAGCGATACTCTTGTAATATTCTTACTCAATCGTTCTGCGGCAATAGGTTTTATCCCCCTATCCCGGATACATGGAATGACAATACTTTTGTAATTTCATGCTCAATCGCCCTGCGAAAATAGGTTTTATTAAGTCCCTATTCCGGATACATGTAATAACGATACTATTGTAATACAATTACTCAATCGTTCTGCGGTAAATAGGTTTTATCTCCCTATTTTCGGATACGTATAGAACATCATTATTCATATGTGTTTATCAATTTAACTTGTGTCGAAAGTGTGTCAATCTAACACAATCTAGCATACATGCACCAATCTCGGTGTGCATGTCCATATCTGAAGTTCACCATCATCCCAGGTGTTTAACAATCACTAATATCATAGTCTATCATCATAATTAAGGTCGAGAAATTCGTTCGACAACCAAAAACAAACTCAAATATACATGCACAGCCGAAACAGACTAACGGTCGACCGCGACGGGCTCCAGAGACTACCCAGGTCTCTGTCTTGCACGCGGTCGACCGTGGCGGTCGACCGTGGACCGTGTTTCCAGATTCTCATGCTCTTTGTGTATGTCAAGTTCACGTCGTGTTTCCTTGATATAAACATGTCTAAAACTTCATAAAATTTGTATGCAAACATGCCACAGCAGATGTGAACATCTGGAAACAACTCAACAATTATAAATATAATTTTATGCATTAGATTTGTATTCAAAACCCTAAAACATGCATGAAGGTTTAAAACAACAAATCAAACCTCTTTCTTTAGATTAACCAAATTCTCCAATCTAAAGAATGAACTTTTAACATGTTAAACATAAGCATGATTGCCAAACAACTTAGGAAAGATAATCATTCATTAAATCATATTTTAACACTTAGGTATCACAAACCTAGGGTTTTCTCATCTTTAATCCACATGCTAACTCAATTAAAAGTCAAATTAGGGTTTAGACATGATTAGCACATGATTAACAAGATAAAAACGAATTTAAAAGTAACCCTAATGATCACGATCATATTTTTATTATAAACAGCAAGAAAAACATGTAGATCTAACATTTGTTTAAGATCTAACAACAAAAATTTAATCTTTTGCCCATTAGATTAAGATCTAAGCATGTAAACACAAATTAAACTTCTAAGCTAGTTATTTAACTATGGGGATGGGTTTGGATGTAAGTGATCTTGCCTTAATCTTATGTGCAAGCCTCTGAAACAATCAGCAAGCAAACCATGAGCATGAACAACCCATTCTCCCTCGCTACATGTCGATGATCTCGCCCTCGTGCCGGTGTTTTGCTTCACAATGCTCTCCAAACTCATAAGAAAAAGGTCTAGGGTTTTTGAGGGGAGAGGGTGGCTGCTAGGGTTCATAGATATGATAAAAGAAAAGAATTTTCATGAAAAACATAGGTATTTATAGAGGCAAACCCGAAACAAACCTGTTTGACCCGAACCAGGAAACCTAGTCTGACTAGGAAAACAATCTTCGGTATTTTGGCTGTAACTTTCTCATCCGACCTCGGAATGAGGTGATCTTAGATTTGTTGGAAATATGTTGAAAATACCTACAACGTTTGTCTTTTACACTTTTTCAAATTCTGGATGTATCGGTGTGTAAAATATAAAAACTCTCAACTGGTCATTATTCCCAGATTTTCACTCTTTTGGCCTTTGTGCATGTTTTGTGCATTTGCACTCATATTTTCACAAATATACATTAATTTGATCTCAAATAAATTCTTATCATACTCAAACATCAAAATATGTTATTTTTCACCATATAACATATTTATCATTATTTATCATAAAATATTCAAATTTATGGGGTTTTACATTCTTTCCCCCTTAAAAGAATTTCGTCCTCGAAATTCCGCAATCGTATCGTAGAGGTTAATAGTACATTACCATAAATCTTCAAATATAAAACATTAAAATATCTACACTTAACACTCTAAAATACGAATATTCCCACTTAACCCCTAACTAAACGGAACTAGTACGTCGGGCGAAAAATCCAAACAAGAAACCCCCCCATATATATACCATGTATTCCGAATGATTAGGAGCTAAGTGTTAATACCCCCATTTTAGCACTAAATATAAATATGAACATATAAACAAATCAAAAATCATAAACATCAAGAAGCTATAACCAAATCAATTTACCCACTCGAACAGTTGCGGGCTGTCACGACGCATATCCTCCTCGCGCTCCCAAGAAGCCTCCTCATCTCTTTTCTATCTCTATTAAACTTTAACTTAAGTTATTACTTCCTTTCTAAGCCTCTCGTTCTCTCTAGTAAGAATACAACCCGTGATCTCCATAGTAGTTAAATCTATCTGTAACTCAAATTCTAGTGCATCAATCACCCTCTTCTACTCCTCGTCGTGCAATTACTTATAAATTATCAAAACATGGAAAACATCGTGTCTACTCGACATTGATTCTAGAAGATCTAGCCTATACAAAATGGCTCCAAAAATGTTCAACTCTCATGCACGGGCCAATATACCTTGGGGTAAATTTTTCCCGTCTACCGAGTCACTAAATACATCGGCGGTATTTTCAATAAGACGTAGTCCCCAATCTAGAACTCTAACGATCATCGTCTCTGGTCTACATAACTCTTCCGACGACTATGTGCTGCAAAAATGAGTTCACGAATCTCTGTTACCTTTTCTGTAGTCTGCCATACAAGCTCCTGTCTAAGCAATAAACTTTCTTGTATTTCTGTCAAATGAGTAAGCAATCTATAATGCCTCCTGTATTATTCCTCATACGGTGCGATGCCAATAGTCTATGATAAATGATATTATAATTACACTCAATCAATGGAATATGATCCTCCCAGTTATCCTGCAAGTCTATAATACATGTTTGCTACATGTTTTCCGACACTCGGTTTACTCTCTCCGTTTGCCCATCCGTCTACGGGTGAAAAACACTAGAATATCACACTGGCTATCTATCAAATTCTGGAAACTCCTCTAGGAGTGTCTCTTCACATCTTTGTACATTTTCATTGTACCTGAATACACTGTATATCTGGTATGAAGCGGCTCAACTTTCGCGAAATATAAGTTATACCCTTCGGGTCTGCATCAAAACACCTCCTAGTCCTGCTAATGACGTGTCCACGTAAACGACAAATGTTGTATCACTGATCAGAAAAGTCAAAATTGTTATTGTAGTCTATCTAGCCTTACTAGTCTCAAAGGCTTCCAGGCACCCAGTGCCCAAAGCAAACTATACACCCTTCTTCATAAGGTGTGCAAGTTGTATCACAATCTTCGAAAAGTCCTGAATGAACTTTCTCTCATATCCTATCAAAACTATGAATCTCTGTAATGATTCTTAGCGGCTCCCAATCAAGTACAGCCTCAACAATGGATGGATCCACTATTATGCCCCCTGCTGATGAAGTGGCCTAAAAATCTGATCTCTTATATCCAAAACTCGTATTTGTTGAACTCAGCATATCACGGATGCCTCTAATCTCGACTATCCGCTATGCCCACAATGCCAATAGAGGATGTTGCTCGTGTTCTGCCTTCGATCCCGAAAATATAAGGATGTCGTCGATAAAACGACTACGAACTAGTCCTAACATGGACGAAAAACCCGGTTCATCAAATCCATGAATACCACGGGTGCATTGGTCAGCCCAAATGGCATGACAAGAACTCAGAAGACCCATATCGAGTCCAAAAATGTAGTTTTGGAAATATCCATTTACCGCACTCGCAACTGGAAATAATTAGAACGAAGATCAATCTTCGAGAAATGCTGCGCTCCCCGCAGCTGGTCGAACAAATCACAAATCCTCAATGGTGGATACCTGATCCGAATAGTGACTTTGCTCAACCCATGATAATCAATATACAATCGCATACTATAGTCCTTCTTCTCCACGAAGAGGACCGGTGCTCCCACAAAAAAAGACTCCGTAGAATTAAAACTCTAAGATAATATATCATCTAGCTGTGTCTATAGCCCCCTCATCTCAACGGGTGCCACACGATAGGGTGCTCGGAATATCGGTACGGTGCCTGCTGCAACTCGATGCTGGGAAACAACCTCTCTCAGTGGAGAAAATAAGTATGTCCTGAACGACATCCTGATACTCTGAGACGACTCCGATCTCGCTCAAAACTGCACCCTGATCCCGTATCATCACCTCCTTGACGTATGCCAGAAATGAATCTGCATTCTGGTTACCCTATAAGGTTGCTACTATCTATACAACCCCAACGAATTCTCACAAGCGTACTGTTTTAGCAAAACAGTCGATACTAATATTATAGGATGATAACTATTTCATACCAAGAATGATGTCAAAATTCGACACCCACAAAACGACCATGTCAAAGATGGACTCAAACTCATCTATATTGATGACACATCTCCTACATATACTCTCTAATAGGGACACCTCCCCTAGAGGAGTAAAAACTGATAACAAAACATCTAGGGGATGAGTAACTAACTGAAGCCTATACATGAAGGCATGAGATATGAAAGAATACGAAGTTTCTGAATCAAACAAGATTCGAGTTGGATAAGAAATTACTACGAAAACTCTGTTCGCACTATGATCACGTGGCGCGAGTACGTAAACTCTGCTGGTGACCGGCACCTGCTGCGCTGCTGGTGGTGAAACACATGGGTCTATCTGATACTGATGAATACTCTGAATAGCATAATTATGGCCTATTGGCTCCTAAATCCTCGGAAACACTGGTAGTACATCTATCCTCCAATGCTGGCCGTAGCCGCAGCCCTAAGACTATTAACCCTGACCTCTGTTATGCTGGTCTCCTGCTTGTGTACTACGGTAATCCTTCGCTCTATGTTTGGTCTTGTTACAATTGTATCATGTATCCCGAATCCTGCGCTGCTACGTCGCTATCGAATCATGTTGTGCTATCTTCTTATAATGTCTTGTTGCTGATGGTAAATATTCTTACCCCGCTGCTGTGTCCTCTAGATCCCACAATAGGCCTCTTGCCCTTATCATTTCCATCAAACTGGTCTTGATTTCATTATTAACTATAGGTATATCTCACTGCTTTAGTTGAACTAGCTCTAACTGCTTGTCGAAGAAGTAAACAAAATTTTTCCCAAATAAGTGATATTCATTACTCCTACGAAAATCCGAAGTCGTTGCTATCCTTTGTCACCATTCTCCGGTGATGATGAAATTAATGGGATTACCTCTTCAATAGGCATGACTGGTACAATTGGTGGTGCAACTCCAGAAAATAATACTGCTGACGAAAACGGATGTGCCTCTCGCTCCTCGAGTATTACAAAATCTTACTGCAAATAGTGCTATAAGGTCGATCAGATACTGTGGAGCCTACTGCGGCTCAGGCTCTGCTTGCCTAGCTCTCCGGGTATGAGTTTTATCTCGACCACATCCTCATCCCAACATTTATAATATCAAGTGGAGAGTCTAATGGACACAGTAAATGACATCGCAAACATATATACACATATATATATATATATATATAACGTATCATAATAAGTACTCAAAGCATATAGTATTCACGCAAATACTTTAAATCAACATAAAATAAATGTCATAAAAAAAATTTAAAATTTTGAGATATACGCACATATCGTCCTCACTTATTCTAGAAATTCCTAGCGGACTCTATACATGAATCCTAGGAAAGTCTATCCTAGCTCCAAAATTTAACACAAGAATAATTCTAAGGATACTGGAACTAGAGCTCTGATACCAACTGTGACGCCCCAGGGTTCACACAAGGCTGCAGTCCAAGGTGAAACCCGGATTGTCAAACCTGTTAAGCACCAAACACCATGCTACGACATGTTTCACCATCACAAACAAATAGGTGAATGTACAAAACATGCAAATAATAGAAGTAGTACAAAATCAGATATGCACAGAAGAAGTATATCAACAAATGAGTCCAACTGAAATAGAATGAAGATATCTTTGAGTCAGAAATACATTTCAACACAATGAGTCAAATGAAATCTCACTAAGGCACTCAGCCTCTACAAAAATGAATACAACTCTAAAATCTGAACAATGAACATAACTATATAGTGGACCTTCAACTACTAAAACTGTGCGACGGTGACTATGCTAGAACTCCATCATCCTGCGGTTCTCCGAAACTCTGATCTGCCTGAAAGATACAATTTAAACAAAAAAAAACAACAACAAGAGCGTCAGAGCGCTACAGCAAGATCACCTCCATCCGCCCCCAGGGGAAGGGCTACTAGATGGAGTGAAGGCTCTATCTATTAAGCATAGTCTACTTATATCATTTTCCCCATATCTAATGGAGTTAATATTTAGACACCTACAAGACGAGACGTAGTACGTCGAGCGAAATAATCCAAACAAGGAAACCCCCATATATATACTATATGTCTCAAATTGTAGATCCATAAATACAAATTCTAACTCTATGAATAAAAACAGCACTCAAAAGAAATACTCCAAGCCTCAACTATATAGAACCAATGTTACAATCTCGAACTACTTCTCAAGTAGTTGGCGCAATTATAAGAAAATATCGTTCAACTCAAAAATCATCATAGGCCATACATGTATGCCACAAACCAAAGAATGTACCCTAGTCATGGGTAATCTAACATGGGAGTAACTATAATTGATAATACATATATGTGTGCATCTCTTTATACAATAGTGATACTCTTGTAATATTCTTACTCAATCGTTCTGCGGCAATAGGTTTTATCCCTCTATCCCGGATACATGGAATGATGATACTTTTCTAATTTTAAACTCAATCGCCCTGCGAAAATAGGTTTTATTATGTCCCTATTCCGGATACATGTAATAACGATACTATTATAATACTCTTACTCAATCATTCTACGGTAAATAGATTTCATCTCCCTATTTTCGGATACGTATAGAACATCATTATTCATATGTGTTTATCAATTTAACTCGTGTCGAAAGTGTGTCAATCTAACACAATCTAGCATACATACACCAATCTCGGTGTGCGTGTCCACATCTGAAGTTCACCATAATCCCAGGTGTTTAACAATCACTAATATCATAGTCTATCATCATAAGGTCGAGAAATTCGTTCGACAACCAAAAACAAACTCAAATATACATGCACAGCCGAAACAGACTGGCGGTCGACCGTGGCGCTAATCTTTTGCACATTAGATTAAGATCTAAGCATGTAAACACAAATTAAACTTCTAAGCTAGTTATTTTACTATGGGGATGGGTTTGGATGTAAGTGATTTTGCCTTAATCTTATGTGCAAGCCTCTGAAACAATCAGCAAGAAAACCATGAGCATGAACAACTCGTTCTCCCTCGCTACACGTCGATAATCTCGCCCTCGTGCCGGTGTTTTGCTTCACAAAGCTCTCCAAACTCATAAGAAAAAGGTCTAGGGTTTTTAAGGGGAGAGGGTGGCTGCTAGTGTTCATAGATATGATAAAAGAAAAGAATTTTCGTAAAAAACACAGGTATTTATAGAGGCAAACCCGAAACAAACATGTTTGACCCGAACCAGGAAACCTAGTCTGACAAGGAAAACAATCTTCGGTATTTTGGCTGTAACTTTCTCATTCGACCTCGGAATGAGGTGATCTAAGATTTGTTAGAAAGATGTTGAAGAGACCTACAACTTTTATCGTTTACACTTTTCCAAATTCTGGCTGTATCGGTGTGTAAAATATAAAAACTCTCAACTGGTCATTATTCCCAGATTTTCACTCTTTTGGCCTTTGTGCATGTTTTGTGCATTTGCACTCATATTTTCACAAATATACATTAATTTAATCTCAAATCAATTCTTATCATACTCAAACATCAAAATATGTTATTTTTCACCATATAACATATTTATCATTATTTATCATAAAATATTCAAATTTACAGGGTTTTACATTCTTCCCCCCTTAAAAGAATTTCGTCCTCGAAATTCCTTAATCGTATCGTAGAGGTTAATAGTACATTACCATAAATCTTCAGATATAAAACATTAAAATATCTACACTTAACACTCTAAAATACGAATATTCCCACTTAACCCCTAACTAAACGGAACTAGTACGTCGGGCGAAAAATCCAAATCCCCCCCCCCCCCCCCACATATATATACCATGTATTCCGAATGATTAGGAGCTAAGTGTTAATACCCCCATTTTAGCCCTAAATATAAATGTGAACATATAAAACAATCAAAACTCATAAACATCAATAAGCTATAACCAAATTAATTTACCCACTCGAACAGTTCCGGGTAGTCGTGACGCATATCCTCCTCGCGCTCCCAAGAAGCCTCCTCATCTCTTTTCTATCTCTATTGAACTTTAACTTAAGGTATTACTTCCTTTCTAAGCCTCTCGTTCTCTCTAGTAAGAATACAACCCGTGATCTCCATGGTAGTTAAATCTATCTGTAACTCAAAGCATCAATCACCCTCTGCTACTCCTCGTCACGCAATTACTTATAAATTATCAAAACATGGAAAACATCGTGTCTACTCGACATTGATGCTAGAAGATCTAGCCCATACAAAACGGCTCCAAAAATGTTCAACTCTCATGAACGGGCCAATATACCTTGGAGTAAACTTTCCCCGTCTACCGAGTCATTAAATACATCGGTGATATTTTCAATAAGACATAGTCCCCAATCTAGAACTCTAACGATCATCGTCTCTGGTCTACGTAACTCTTCCGACGACTATGTGCTGCAAAAATAAGTTCCCAAATCTCTGTTACCTTTTCTGTAGTCTGCCATACAAGCTCCTGTCTAAGCAATAAACTTTCTTGTATTTCTGTCAAATGAGTAAATAATCTATAATGCCTCCCGTATTATTCCTCATACGGTGCGATGCCAATAGTCTATGATAAATGATATTATAATCACACTCAATCAATGGAATATGATCCTCCCAGTTATCCTGCAAGTCTATAATACATGTTTGCTACATGTTTTCTGACACTCGGTTTACTCTCTCCGTTTGCCCATCTGTCTACGGGTGAAAAACACTAGAATATCACACTGGCTATCTATCAAATTCTGGAAACTCCTCCGGGAGTGCCTCTTCACATCTTTGTACATTTTCATTGTACCTGAATACACTGTATATCTGGTATGAAGCGGCTCAACTGTCGCGAAATATAAGTTATACCCTCCGGGTCTGCATCAAAACACCTCCTAGTCCTGCTAATGACGTGTCCACGTAAACGATAAATGTTGTATCACTGATCAGAAAAGTCAAAATTGTTATTGTAGTCTATCTAGCCTTAATAGTCTCAAAAGCTCCCTGGCACCCAGTGCCCAAAGCAAACTATACACCCTTCTTCATAAGGTGTGCAAGTTGTATCACAATCTTCGAAAAGTCCCGAATGAACTTTCTCTCATACCCTATCAAAACTATGAATCTCTGTAATGGTTCTTAGCGGCTCCCAATCAAGTACAGCCTCAACAATGGATGGATCCACTATTATGCCCCCTGCTGATGAAGTGGCCTAAAAATCTGATCTCTTATAGCCAAAACTCGTATTTACTGAACTCAGCATATCACGGATGCCTCTAATCTCGACTATCCGCTATGCCCGCAATGCCAATAGAGGATGTTTCTTGTGTTCTGCCTCCGATCCCGAAAATATAAGGATGTCGTCGATAAAACGACTACGAACTGGTCCTAACATGGACGAAAAACCCGGTTCATCAAATCCATGAATACCGCGGGTGCATTGGTCAGCCCAAATGGCATGATAAGAACTCAAAAGACCCATATCGAGTCAGAAAATGCGGTTTTGGAAATATCCATTTACCGCACTCGCAACTGGAAATAACTAGAACGAAGATCAATCTTCGAGAAATGCTGCGCTCCCCACAGCTGGTCGAACAAATCACAAATCCTCAATGGTGGATACCTGATCCGAATAGTGACTTTGCTCAACCCATGATAATCAATACACAATCGCATACTATAGTCCTTCTTCTCCACGAAGAGGACTGGTGCTCCCACAAAAAAAAGACTCCGTAGAATTAAAACTCTGAGATAACATCTCATCTAGCTGTGACTATAGCCCCCTTATCTCAACGGGTGCCACACGATAGGGTGCTCGGAATATCGGTACGGTGCTTGCTGCAACTCGATGCAGGGAAACAACCTCTCTCAGTGGAGAAAATAGGTATGTCCTGAACGACATCCTGATACTCTGAGACGACTCCGGTCTCGCTCAAAACTGCACCCCGATCCCGTATCATCACCTCCTCGACGTATACCAGAAATGACTCCGCATTCTGGTTACCCTATAAGGTTGCTACTATCTATACAACCCCAACGAATTCTCACAAGCATACTGTTTTAGCAAAACAGTCGATACTAATATTATAGAATGACAACTATTTCATACCAAGAATGATGTCAAAATTCGACACCCACAAAACGACAATGTCAAAGATGGACTCAAACTCATCTATATTGATGACACATCTCCTACATATACTCTCTAATAGGGACACCTCCCCTAGAGGAGTAGAAACTAATAACAGAACATCTAGGGGATGAGTAACTAACTGAAGCCTATACATGAAGGCATGAGATATGAAAGAATACGAAGTTCCTGAATCAAATAAGATTCGAGCTGGATAAGAAATTACTACGAAAACTCTGTTCGCACTATGATCACGTGGCACGACTACATAAACTCTGCTGGTGACTGGCGCCTGCTGCGCTGCTGGCGGTGAAACACATGGGTTCATCTGACACTGATGAATTCTCTGAATAGCGTAATTATGGCCTATTGGCTCCTAAATCCTAGGAAACACCTGTAGTAAATCTATCCTCCGATGCTGGCCATAACCGCGGCCCTAAGACTATTAACCCTGATCTTTGTCATGCTGGTCTCCTACTGGTGTACTGCGATAATCCTTCGCTCTATGTTTGATCTTATTACAATTGTATCATGTATCCCGAATCCTGCGCTGCTACGTCGCTATCGAATCATGTTGTACTCTCTTCTTATAATGTCTTTGTTGCTTATGGTAAATATTCTTACCCCGCTGTTGTGTCCTCTAGATCCCACAATAGACCTCTTGCCCTTGTCATTTCCATCATGCTGGTCTTGATTTCATTATTAACTATAGGTATATCTCACTGCTTTAGTCGAACTAGCTCTAACTGCTTGTCGAAGAAGTAAACAAAATTTTTCCCAAATAAGTGATATTCGCTACTCCTACGAAAATCCAAAGTCGTTGCTATCCTTTATCACCATTCTCCGGTGATGATGAAATTAATGGTATTACCTCTTCAATAGGCATGACTGGTACAATTGGTGGTGCAACTCCAGAAAATGATACTGCTAACGAAAACGAATGTGCCTCTCGCTCCTCGAGTATTATAAAATCTTACTGCAAATAGTACTATAAGGTCGATCAGATACTGTAGAGCCTACTGTGGCTCAGGCTTTGCTTGCCTAGCTCTCCGGGTATGAGTTTTATCTCGACCGCATCCTCGTCCTAATATTTATAATATCAAGAGGAGAGTTTAATGGACACAGTAAATGACATCGCAAACATATATACATATATATATAACGTATCATAATAAGTACTCAAAGCATATAGTATTCACGCAAATACTTTAAATCAACATAAAATAAATATCATAAAAAAATTCGAAATTTTGAGATATACGCACATATCGTCCTCTCTCATTCTAGAAATTCCTAGCGGACTCTATACATGAATCCTAGGAAACTCTATCCTAGCTCCAAAATTTGACACAGGAATGATCCTAAGGATACTGGAACTAGAGCTCTGATACCAACTATGACGCCCCAGGGTTCACACAAGGCTGCAGTCCAAGGTGAAACCCGGATTGTCAAACCTGTCAAGCACCAAACACCATGCTACGACATGTTTCACCATCATAGTCACTATCTCTCTAGTGGAAACAACAAATAGGTAAAGGTACAAACAGGCAAATAATAAAAGTAGTACAAAATCAGATATGCACAGAAGAAGTATATCAACAAATGAGCCCAACTGAAATAGAATAAAGATATCTTTGAGTCAGAAATACATTTCAACACAATGAGTCAAATGAAATCTTTCTAAGGCACTCAGCCTCTACAAAAATGAAGACAACTCTAAAATCTAAACAATGAACATAACTATATAGTGGAGCTTCAACTACTAAAACTGTGCGACGGCGACTATGCTAGAACTCCGTCATCCTGCGGTTCTCCGAAACTCTGATCTGTCTGAAAGATACAATTTAAACAAAAAAATAACAACAAGAACGTCAGAGCGCTACAGCAAGATCACCTCCATCCGCCCCAGGGGAAGGGCTGCTAGATGGAGTGGAGGCTCTATCTATTAAGCAAAGTCTACCTATATCATTTTCCCCGTATCTAATGGAGTTAATATTTAGATACCTACAAGACGAGACGTAGTACGTCGAGCGAAATAATCCAAACAAGGAAACCCCTATATATATACTATATGTCTCAAATTGTAGATCCATAAATACCAATTCTAACTCTATGAATAAAAACAGCACTCAAAAGAAATACTCTAAGCCTCAACTATTTAGAACCAATGTTACAATCTCGAACTACTTCTCAAGTAGTTGGCGCAATTATAAGAGAATATCGTTCAACTCAAAAATCATCATAGGTCATATCATGTATGCCACAAACCAAAGAATGTACCCTACTCATGGGTAATCTAACATGGGAGTAACTATAACTAATAATACATATATGTGTGCATCTCTTTATGCAATAGCGATACTCTTGTAATATTCTTACTCAATCGTTCTGCGGCAATAGGTTTTATCTCCCTATCCCGGATACATGGAATGACGATACTTTTGTAATTTCATACTCAATCTCCCTACGAAAATAGGTTTTATTATGTCCCTATTCCAGATACATATAATAACGATACTATTGTAATACTCTTACTCAATCGTTCTGCGGTAAATAGGTTTCATCTCCTTATTTTCGGATACGTATACAACATCATTATTCATATGTGTTTACCAATTTAACTCGTGTTGAAAGTGTGTCAATCTAACACAATCTAGTATACATGCACCAATCTCGGTGTGTGTGTCCACATCTGAAGTTCACCATCATCCCAGGTGTTTAACAATCACTAATATCATAGTCTATCATCATAAGGTCGAGAAATTCGTTCGACAACCAAAAACAAACTCAAATATACATGCACAGCCGAAACAGACTGGCGGTCGACCGTGGTGGTCGACCGCGACGGGCACCAGAGACTACCCAGGTCTCTATCCTGTACGCGGTCGACCGTGACGGTCGACCGTGAACCCTATTTCCAGATTCTCATGCTCTTTGTGTATGTCGTGTTCACGTCGTGTTTCCTCGATATAAACATGTCTAAAACTTCATAAAATTTGTATGCAAACATGCCACAGCAGAAATCATATTTTTAATACTTAGGTATCACAAACCTAGGGTTTTCTCATCTTTAATCCACATGCAAACTCAATTAAAAGTCAAATTAGGGTTTAGACATGATTAGCACATGATTAACAAGATAAAAACGAATTTAAAAGTAACCCTAATGATCATGATCATATTTCTATTATAAACAACAAGAAAAACATATAGATCTAACATTAATATCTAACAATAAAAATCTAATCTTTTTCTCATTAGATTAAGATCTAAGCATGTAAACACAAATTAAACTTCTAAGCTAGTTATTTAATTATGGGGATGGGTTTGGATGTAAGTGATCTTGCCTTAATCTTATGTGCAAGCCTCTGAAACAATCAGCAAGAAAACCATGAGCATGAACAACCCGTTCTCCCTCGCTACACGTCGATGATCTCGCCCTCGTGCCGGTGTTTTGCTTCACAAAGCTCTCCAAACTCATAAGAAAAAGGTCTAGGGTTTTGAGGGGAGAAGGTGGCTGCTAGTGTTCATAGATATAATAAAAGAAAAGAATTTTCGTAAAAAACATAGGTATTTATAGAGGCAAACCCGAAACAAACTTGTTTGACCCGAACCAGGAAACCTAGTCTGACAAGGAAAACAATCTTCGGTATTTTGGCTGTAACTTTCTCATCCGACCTCGGAATGAGGTGATCTAAGATTTGTTGGAAAGATGTTGAAGAGACCTATAACTTTTATTTTACACTTTTCCAAATTCTAGCTGTATCGGTGTGTAAAATATAAAAACTCTCAACTGGTCATTATTCCCAGATTTTCACTCTTTTGGCCTTTGTGCATGTTTTGTGCATTTGCACTCATATTTTCACAAATATACATTAATTTAATCTCAAATCAATTCTTATCATACTCAAACATTAAAATATGTTATTTTTCACCATATAACATATTTATCATTATTTATCATAAAATATTCAAATTTACAGGGTTTTACAGTGGATGAGACCGCCTAAAGGTTATTCAAGGAAAATTTTTCAAGAATAACATTGTAAACGGACTTCATGACCATCACCATAAATTGAGTTTGAACAATAGACTGGCAATGATATTCGTCGATCACTAGGGAGAGAGTAATCAGATCTTTTGGTTGGAGCGAGTGTCCTGTGAATCCAATGAAAGGACCCCGGCAAGGTTGTAATTTTTACTTGCCGACGCCCATCTGATTGAAGGTGTTCATGAACAGGATATCAGTGGAGCTTCTAGTATTGACCAAAATTCTTTTGACCCGAAAACTATTAATCTCAGCCGATATAACGAGAGGGTCATCGTTAGTCGTCTTTATACCTTTCAAATCAGCATTACTAAAGGAAATAGGTTGATCTATCTTTGATTTCTTCTCATATAGATTGATATCCAGTGCTTGTCGATCATATTTTTTGAGCGTCATTGGACATTCCTCCTGCTGTTGGGCCGTCACTGATGGTATTCATGATGCCCTGATTGCTGATCTCTCCAAGTTGTTTGTCTTGCTGATGTTAGTGACTGGGCAATCTTGATCGATACCTCCTCCCATACTTCTCTGGAGCGGGCTCTCCCTTGTCTTGTCGAGAAATGAGTTTCTTTAGAAACCCATTCTGTATCAGATCCTTAATATCTCTCTAGAGGACTCAATAATCATCGATGTGATGGTTGTGATTTTTGTGGTACCAATAGTATTGCTTGGTGTCTCTGAATCGGAGGTCCGACTTCATGTGAGGAGAAGTGGAATTCAGATATCCTTCTCTCTGGACCAAGTAGAGAGCTTGTGAGAGAGAAGTATTGAGGGAAGTGAGGGTCGGCCTCTTGGCCGCCTCTCTCCTCTGGTTCCTTTTGTCAACCCTGTTCGACTTGGAGCCAGTTTTGGAAGGATCCTTCTCTGTTTTCTCTTTTGGAGAAGACTCGGCTTCTGCTGCTGCTGGTGCTACTCTGGCCATCGTCTTATGGGCTCAGGCATCTTCTGTATCCATGTGTTCTCGAGCTCTGGCCATCAGCTATTCATAGTTAGTAACTATATCTATGATGAATGAGTTGGCTAGCTTGTTGTTCTCTTGTACTTTCGAGATCGTAGCCATGACAACTATGTTGCAAGGGCCGTCAACTTCTAACCTTTTAGCTTGGAATCTCTTGAATTAGTCCCTGAGGATTTCCTCGGAGTTCTTTCTCATTTGCAGCAAGTTGTAGGAAGGCTTCTTCTATTTGGAGTCTGCCGAAAAATGATGCAAAAAGTTTTGGTTGATGCAAAAATTTTGGGCTGAGCTACTCAAAACTGTGGATGGACTTTTTGGCCAGTAAGTTCCACTACATTTTAGTGCTTCTCATCAAGGTGATAAGGAAGACTCTACAAATGATTGGCTCAGTCACATGCTATGTTTTTATCAGATCATAAAAATTTGATGCATGCTTCGCTGGATCTCCTTTACCTTTATACTTCTCAATATGAGGCATCTTGAACTTGGCGCAAGGAGCATTCATGATCCAGTCGATAAGTAGAGTGTTCGCTCCAATGGTATCTGCAATGGTGTTGAATGTTCGATCGTAACCAGACACAAGATTAGTAGTGGACGGACCCGAAGCAGCATAGGGATGTCTGGGGCAGCGTGAAGCCATCCATGCAGCATCCTTATGGACACCACGGTTGAAGGTGGGCTTTCCCCTATCGTCTCTACGTACTGTTGGGTTTGTCAAGGAGTGGTGAAATGAGTCTTCTGGCAAAGCGGGGGAAAGGTGTACCCAACGTAGTCCTCTTGCGCTCGTTGCTTAGCCTGACCCACAAGAGAAGGAGCAGGAACAAATGCCTAAGCCGCAGAAGGAGGAGGAGGAGGAATGAACAATGGAGAATAAAACAATAATTCCCAACTTTTGTTAGAGTATAAAACAATGATTCCCAATCTTGACAATAACTTTGAAGTTTTGTGTAATGGTTAAAGAGACTAATTTAATTATAACCTTCAAGCTCCAACATATATATACAAGGTGGAATGCACGTGGTCAAATATTTTAATTATTTACTTTAAGTTTATTTATTTACTATAACATGATTGCAAAAAAGTTTATAATTATCATAATATATTAATTTTTTTAGACATTTTCATGTGTAAAATCTTGTTGGTTTTAACATTTTGTCTTCCAGAGAAATAAAGACATTTAAAACCTTAAAATATTAACAATTTATGATTAATTAGTACTTTGAATGTAGAATTTCAAAATATTAATGATGTAAAGGATAAATACGGAAAAAAACTATTATTATTAATGAAAAGAATAAATTCTTGAATTCATTAAAGAAAAATGTTAGGTTTTATTTTTTTAGATGTAAAAAATCACTTCCACCTTTTGTATATCCAGCGACAGAGTATTATAGATATTCAAAAACATTTTTCTATAATTTTCTAAGTTAGAATGTGCAAATTCAATCAAGAAAGAAAATATAAATTATATGATTAATTATAAAATCTAATATTGTACTCTTTTTACATCTTCCCAGCAACTAATTGATCTGTAAAAATGATTATTCTCTAGTTTCAGAAAATTATAAAATATAGTTTGAGAATGATTAATATGTATTATGAACTCATATTGATTGTATTTTAACAAAATAATTCATATCTATCCAATGTTAAACAACATCTAAAAAGTTAGGTTAAGGAGCTAGATGAATACAATATTTGCACCAATACTCATATCCAAGCTATGAGCTTCATAAACTTATAAGAAGGCGGGTATATAAAATGACAACCTAATTAATTTTGTTAAATAATTTATTACTAATCATGAAATACAAGGGGAATCAGAAGGATCACATACACATCCCAAATAAAGATTAAATTTCTCTTAGAGATTCTTATAGCAAACGATTTTTAGAATTGATATATAATACAAATTTAAGAAAAATAACCAAAATCAGTTCATTGAGTGATATACTTTTTATAAACTCTATTCTTATAAAATTTATGTCACATATGCCTTAAGTTGTGCTTTTATTTAAGGGTTAATTTTAGAAAACTTTCCCTCGACTATATGGGGGGTGTCAACCCCCTTTTCCTCCAACCCCCCACCCCCCTACCCCCCCCCCTCCCCCAAAAAAACTATTTAATATTGAGTAAATCTCTGTCAAGTTTTGGGTGTTTATAGATAATCTATCTCAAGTTAAAAATTTTGATTTAACCCCTGTGGACTTTTCTCTTAAACGTAACCTCTCAAAACAAATATCATTGAGTCTTATCTATTATGTGACAAGTACTTGGTTTTTTCTAGATGAAAGAAAAATAGGTGATATATAGGGAAAAAGAATTGTAAATTGATTGTGCTCCTTTTATTATCAGTTGAGGGTTTCTTTTTAACTAAAATGACTTTCTTCAAGAAGGTATTTTGTCCAAATAACATATTGAAGTAATTATGCTAAAGGGGTTTGTTAATAGAAGTGTAAAAGATTAGGGGAGTTTTTACAAGATACGTTATATTTGAGGGGTGTTTCTAAAATTACGCCAGAATTGAGAGGAGTTATTTGTAACACCCTCCATAATAAGGGAGTCCTGTCAAATTGAATTACTTGAGTGGATTTTTAAACATAATCCCCATACTTGAGAGGGTTCTTAAAAATTAACTCTTCTTTTAAATATGGCTTATTTATAATTTATCCCTCAAATTTGTAATAATTTAATATTAGTCCCTAAAATTATGAGCAATTTTAAGAATTTAAGGGAATAACATAAAATTATTGGATATTTAAAATCATGAAACTAATATCTAAATAACATTTACATATTTGCTCTTATAGGCATTGCATTAAAAATCGGTTGATATATTGCTATATCGGCCAATATATCGGGTTAAAGACTTTATCTCGATAATATTTTATATCGTTTTCTTTTGTTTAGTGAATTTTTTGATATATCAACTGTTATAAAAAATATGTCTAATATATCCCTTTGAAGATATTGAGAAAATTGTGTTATTTTCAATTTGATTGTGGGCTTGGGTTTGGATCATGCTTGGGAAACAAAATCCCCACAAAACCCACAAAAACACAATTCTTCTCCCAAATCTCTCCACTCTCGGTTCTCCTAAATTTAAGCATATATCTTGATGCAAATTGTTATATTTAAAATTCATTAATAGGTTAGATTACATAATATAATGTTGTGTTATGTATGAATATTATCTCATATCACATCCGGTATGATATACATATCCCCTATTTCTACAATCTGATATCATGTATTTTATTTATTCAATATTAATTTGATGTCCAACACTTTGTAGTAGTTCTTTGAAAGCCTTTTCTAAAGTTTTCTAAGCGAATTATATAATTCAAGAAATAATTCAATATCTTGAGATTTATTCAAATATGATGCTTTAATTTTCCATATCCCCTCTACTATATAAATATAAGCTAAGCATTTGGTCTCATATTATTTGTGGATAACAAAATTATACTATTGTTTGTGGATAACAAAGGTTTCAAATCTTTTATAGGCTTAACTGAACTCAAATACCTTATAGTTACCAAAATTATACTTATATATCTTCATTTGTATTTTGTTGCACTTAAATACCTTAATATTTTCTAAAATTTAATGTTTGTACCTTTTGTCCTATTACCTAAACATAAAAATGCTCTTTGTAATTTTCTTATATGAGTGTCATGATATAATTTGAGGACAATTTCATGTTTTCTACTCTTTCCATAAACACTTTATTAGTATGTAATTATCTATTAATATATTATTATACATTACTAATAATTAATATGATTTACAATATAAGCTTTACAATAACGTTGGAAGTTTTAGGGACCAAATTATACAGATTTGAAGTGACATATAATATAATTAATTAATAATAATAACTAATTTAGTTTAGTTAGTATTAGAATATAATATCAAAAAAGAATAGGGGTAATATAGTCCTTAAAAAGTTTTTCCACAACTCCATCTTTTAAAAAGAGTATGATATGATATATAGAGAGAGAGAGAGGGAGGGAGAGAGAAAGATTTCTTTCACTTGCAGTTGCACACACCAAAATACTACTACTTTTGTGTCATGAATTATTCACTCACTATAGAGCATATTATAGGCAAAAGGATATATATAGATTACCAACAGATCCGAACTCTCATGCTTTCTTCTTCATTTCCTCTTACTTTCCTCTAAAGAAGAAATTACAGTCTAATTTTAAACTACCACTTTGTCCCTGAATTTAATTATGGCCTCATTTCTCATGATATTGGTCAAATTACGTTTTTCACCAAGATGACCTTGGGATTGCAGAGGATTTCTTTCGTTTGAGAAAAAAAAAACACTAGACCAGGCACTAAAATGCAGCATGATTCTTGATATAGAAATCCTTTTATCATTATTTGAAGTACTATAATGTGAAAGAGACTTTTTAAGATAAGCATCAAAATATCAGAGTGCCAATGTCAGTTATCAAACAAGGACTTAGTGTAGATTTCTTAGTATATTAGGGCTCCTCAATCTTCTTTAGATAGTTCTTGAGTAGAAGATTTAATGTCGCACACAAATAACACGTGAGAGGATCGCAGTTGGGAGCTCTGGTGGTTCCTCCAACAATCAAGTCAGTAATGAGCTTGAATGGAGAAGAAGTATGGCGATAGTGTGTTTACTAGCAAGAGATTGCTTACCCTATGCAGTAGACAGTACCTCTTCTTTATAGCAGATCATGGAGGGCAATTGTGTAACTTTGGCAGAGTTCAGGCAGGCGGCTCAGTCGACAAATACTTTACAGGTGTTGGCTACAGATGGGAAGAGTCACATAAGTGTTTAATGTGATGGTGATGAGGGAAGCATGGTGCTGACGAAATCCAATGACTCATTAAGACTTTCAAGGCTGGAGCAATGACGATTCTGACCATGCATTCAACGTGATAGTGATTGACTGTCAGCAAGGGACTCGAGGACAAACCGCCTTTAGTCTTGGCCTTGCGAGAAGGTCGACAAATAAAGCCCTTCATTTCAGTTCTGGCGAGCGGGCCGATAAATGACACTTTTTATTCGGCCATTTTGTATTCGAAATTTCTTGACCCGACCTTATAGGATGAAGAGGAGTAGGTTTAACCCTAACAATGAGTTTTGAGCAAGGATACCTTTCGACTTGGCCACTCTTGAGAAGGGTCGAGTGTAGACGTTGCTTGAGTCATCCTGCATAGGGCGAAGTCCATTTGATGTTTAGTCAATATGGGACACATTTCGG
The DNA here is from genome assembly GCF_001876935.1 of Asparagus officinalis. Taxonomy (NCBI): domain Eukaryota; kingdom Viridiplantae; phylum Streptophyta; class Magnoliopsida; order Asparagales; family Asparagaceae; genus Asparagus; species Asparagus officinalis. Next base: position 66,852,367 of record NC_033796.1, read on the forward strand.
CCCCTGGGGGATTAACACTTAATCATTTATGTGATATAGCACATAGTTTCATATCCTACTCAACATGCATTTAAAGAGGATTTAAAAAGTACAGCATCACTCAGTAATACATTCTAGATTTCAACTTGAAAAGGATACTCAATCTGACTGAATAATCTACACTATATACTAAAGTAAAACCTTTAATTGCTACTTCGCAACTTCTTAGAACTTTCGTCACTTGGCAACTTTCTAGAGTTATTGGCCATTTAGCTTTCACTTTTTCATTAAAATTCAATTAATGTTATGGACTTTTACATGTAATTATGTTATTGTATCATAATTTTATAATTAACGAAAATATATTTTCCCAAACTGAACATTAAAACTTAAATTATCCATTTAGTTGTTTTATGATCAGAAAAGCTCTTTACATCAACATGAACCCATTCAAATTTAAATAACAATTATAACTACCATTATTACGTCTCAAATGCTAATATACACACATTCTTGCTTTCTAAAAGTCTTATTTCATAGCGTACCCTATTTATGCATCAATCTTGATTGGATACACTTTAAAGATAAGAATGTCAATTATCAGTTTAGTTAAAATTTTAAAAAAAAAATTAAATGTATAGGCTTCAATGATGCATCTATTTATATCTATATCTATCTATCTATACACTAAAACAAAGCCCCTAGAAGGCATGTAGCATGAGTTTAGAGATTTGACCTTTAATATTCTCTCCTTAAAAAATTTTAAATATATTGGCTTTAATGTTGCATCTATTTATATCTATATATATACTAAAACAAAGCCCCTAGAAGGCGTGTAGCATGCGTTTAGAGCTTTGACCTTTAATATTATCTCCTATCTATATCTAATGTTATACCATACAATATACTAATATACTATATTATTATCAAGATTCTATTGCTAGCTATTAACTGAAATCCTTTTCAAATTCTATTGTTACTCTCAGAAAGTAAACTGACTTTCATACACTGAGATTTGAATAATGACCATTTATATCTATGTCCCCTCTACATTCTATTAACGGAAAGCCCAAAATTTAACGTCTTCAAAATCTAAATTTCAGTTGCAATAGATTAAGATCATTGACTAAATACTCTTTCAAAATGTCAGAAAAATTGGTCTATGCATATAAATTTATTACTCTAATCTCATTTCAATTGATCATCTCCTCTAGGTAAAGGACTGCCCATGTAGATATTGGATAGGTTAAACGAGAAGGTAAATATCTCCTCTTGCTTCCTTTGTTTTTTTAACTTCTTAGTTTATTATTGTATTGAGTTATTTATCGTACCATCATTGCTAGCATGAAAAACTTAACATGAATTATATATTATTCCTCGGTATGATTGATGATTGACTACATTGTAATATAGCCAAATGATTCAAATACAATTGAGCATTTGCTTAATTTTTTATATTTATGGAATATTTTCGCAATATTAGAATACACGAAGATTTGTTTGGTTAGAAAATTTTGTTACATTTTTCATAGTTACAGTGACAAATGGAGACGTAACTATGTCGGATTTTTTAGATATGTCCAAATATGTTTCAATTATTTTTCTTTTTTTAGCATCTTTAATTTCACACATATTGCTTGAGCATTTAGAGTAAATAAAGTGAAGCCTATCCAACTCTGAAAATATGGAAGTAGACTAGTTTTTTAAATATTTCCGCAGCATGGTACGGGTACGACACTAGTTTAAGATATAGCATTATAACCTTCAATGCTCATTAGAATTTCCAAGTTTTGATAAAGCGAAGGGTACCTTTTAAGACTAGTTTCCAGCAAGTAGGAAAATTATTGCCCATGATCTAAAATCTGCAATCATGCTTCAGTTCCTTCAAGTGCATGTAGAGAAGCAGATGACAATGAGAGTAAACAGGTAAATGAATTCAAAGCAAAGCCGAACAGTTGACAAATACAGGAAATGAGAGACTCATAAAAATATGTTTCGACGGCTCTAAAACTATGCAAATCAAAACACGGAAGGTCCGCAGGCCCCAACTTCCAAAGCTGGCTATAAATGAAAAAGAAAACAGCAGATTCCATGTGTATTGTCGTCAAATATCGTCATTATTTCGAAACCTTTTCTCGTCAAATATCTATACCTAGACCTAGACTAATTGTAAAAAACGATTGAGCTGTCAAATTTTTAGATTGCTCCTTTTTCCCTCTTAAATTTTGATAATCCTGATTATGCCAATTTTATATGTAATTAATATTATATCTTATCAAAATAATAACATTTAATCCATAACTTATATAAATGAATAGATGAGTTAAGGATCCAATTAATTAATCACCCTTTCATCCTCTAGATGACCTCTCTTCCATCTCTATACAATAATTTTACACATTCATTCTCTTCAACCCACCATATCACCTACTAAGCCGAATTCCTACAACCGAAGCTCAATCAATATCTCTTTAGCATCAAGATTGGAAAGTTAGCGGAGCATAAGCTATCGTCTTCTTACAATGATTGAATTTTCCCCAAAACGTGTTAGTGCAAGCCTGTTCATCTATAACTCGACTAGAATTTTGAGAGCTTGTACGTATTAGATATCTCGTGCTATAATTTCTATATTACTAATAATTTCTATATGAGTAATGATAACGACAAACAAAAGAGTGGGACGATGGTGACTCATCATTTCCTTGCATTAATTTTCAAGGAAGAACCCCCACGCATTTGTTAGCGATAGTACAATAGTATAAGATTCGTAGTATGGTCAACATCTTTATTTCCATATTGTCTATCAGTTCTATAATATTGTGGCATTTACGTTAACATTATACTTCAATTTCATTTGCACTCTCGCATTTATTGCTTTTATCTTTTTTCTTTGAAATTTGAACAAATATTTGATACCAATATATAGAGCTCTAATATGGATATAAAAACTTGGTAAATTATTTATGGTGCCTTTCTTTATATCCCATCTGTAGGCGTATAAAACTGCCTATAGGTCCCTTAACACAGCTCGACAACGCCAATTCGACGAACCGACCATCGGGCGACGTATGCAGACACGATTGTTAGTCCACAACGCCGAAGCCAAGTGATACGCGACGAAGCGCATTAACGAGGCTACGAAGCTAATGAACCGCACGCAAACAACGGAATAAATCCACTCGCGTGCGGAATCAAGCTAACAGTTTGAAGAGTCAACGAGTCATCCAACCAAGGGCGGACTCGGATGAATCACGACCGAATCAAGATCGGTTTCGGACTCGAACTCAGAAGTGGATTTACTGCCAAAACAGGAATCGGATCTACTGCCAAATCAGATCAACAAATCAGAGTCTAAGTCAACCGAAAAACAGGAACAACGACAAAACGACGGAACCCCAAACACCCTGAGGGGCTCGGCCAAAACCGAGCCACCCCAGGGTAGCTCGGCCAAGGCCGAGCCACCCCAGGGTGGCTCAGCCAAGACCGAGCCACCCTGAGGTGGCTCGGCATGAGACGAGCCACCTCAGCCCAGATTCTGTGCTAGGCACAAGATCTGGTGCTATAAATAGGGCCAAGGGTAGTTCATTTGAAAAGGTTGGATTTTTTGGAGGCGAAGCCCTGCTGGATTGAAGACTCAGATCTAAAAAAGATTCAACTTTGGGCTTCGAGGACTTGCCTCTCCAGATCTGGTGCTCGGCGATACTGTCAACACCAAATAAGGCAAGGAGTTTCGAGAGGACGGATCTCAGATCTACGCAGGCGTATCCGGATCAAAGCTTGGCCTTTGATCCCGAGAGTTTGGGCGATTGTTTCCTTGGTGATCAATCCCCCGCTATTATTTCCTTGGGTGAAATAATATCCGTCGTACTGCGTAGATCCGACGGATCTAGATCTCGCGCGTGGTCCACGGATAAACCCCGGCGCAGGCAAAGAACCCACACAAGCGAGCGACCGTTTAAACAGGAGCTCGCGATTTGTTCGACAACAATGATAAAAAGTTATAATCTTTCTTTTCTTTTCTTTGATTTTCATTGTAACCGGATCTTATAAAAAGACGGATCTTTGTAACTCAAAAAGTTGTTATTTAAAGATAGCAATGGATCAATAATGAAGAAAGACACGATTTTCCCAGCGAACAATCTGGGACCACAGTGGGAGCACCGATCTCGCTGCCGAAGATCGAAGCGTCGCAGCCACGGATCTCAATCCCGGTCGTGGGGGAGGTCGAATAGGTTCGACCAGCAGAAGTTTCGAGATACTGTCGTCTTCGTCCGGATCAACCTCCCCCGCAAGTCAAGAAGCTATCCTCCAGGAAAAAAATCTTTGGTATGAAGACGTGGAAAACACCAACGAAGATCTCGCCCGCTGGATGCCAAAGCCGCATCCGGGCGAGATTCCTCAATCCCAACCAGGTCGGAGTGCTCTGGGCAATCTTCTGCGCCCGAGGGCGTGGTGGACATCTCTCAAAGAGAGCCCGCCAAAGGCAACGCCAACGCTTGGCCAAACAATTCGCCAAAGCGATGGAGTCCACCGACGGAGTCCGCTACAACGCGGATCTGAAGAACAAGAGAGGCAAACAGCCTCAATAACAGATGAACGGCGCCTCTTCCAATCCGCCAACAATGGAATGGGTCCGTGTCAAACGGAACCGATCAACGCTGGAGGAGCGCATTCGCAAGCGCCGCGCACTATCAGCGCAGGCACGGGCTCAAGCTGAAGAAGCCCGTAGGAAGTTGCAGAAAGAGGGGGCCAAGAAGCCGCCATCAACCAGCAAAGTTTGGAGGCCGAAGTCTGAAGCGGCAGTGCAGACCAAAGAGCGTCAACTGCAGCCGTCGAAAGTTCAACCTCCGGCGAATCAATCCAGACCGCCGATGATTTCTACAACTGCTCCGGGAGATCCCACAGGACCATCCCAGAAAAGGAAGTCAATCTTGGAGCGTCTCGGTCCATTTCCCGAGGAGCGAGGCAAAACTCCAGTTCAAGGGCGTTTGGGCCCGATGAAGAAGCCCTGAACGACTCAACACGCTGGGGGTCGCCGTCACCTCCAACGTGACAAGGAGCTCAAGGCAACTGCACGCACTAATTTGCGTATCGAAGTCCAAGAGCCCGCTAAGAACTCACGCCCAAAAAGGCATGTCTCGAGGTGCGTGACTCTTAAGAGCCCAAAGAAGGCAGTTCATTCTCAGAAGGAAACGTTATCATCTGATGATGATTGCGTTATATCTGAAAAATCGTGCCAACACACGATAAGTTGCTCCGACTTTCAAACGGAAGAGCTATACTATCGTGCTGGGGGTACGAGCAAAGCCAGAAAGAGAAGTCCCCGAGGACCGGAAACTCAGTGCCCCTGTTCAAAGCTCATTCGGGCGGTACTGTCTGAGTGCAACTGCATCAAGGCAGTCCCCGAAAGAGTTTCGGTTTTCGAAAGGCTCAGTATCGAAACGCCGAAATCTAGGCCTAGACATTTCCGACGAAGAAGAAGGATAGTCGAAGACAGAGAATTTCCTAGAGTCACCACCAACATGACCAGCAAAAGGGCATCGACACGGGATAATCCCGAGTCAATTCCGCCAATACCCCGGTATCTAACTCGTCTGCAGTCTAGAGCTATCATACCATCAGATAACACGGTATCCAGCGAATGACAACCCCGCGAGTCATTCATGATAAGCGCGGAACAAGTGGCCAAGATGCTCGAAGAAGCCATGGCTAAACAGCAAGAGAGCTTCAGGTTCGAAATGCAGATGGCTATGCAGAATATGAGAGAAATGCATGAGCAACAAATTCAAGCACTGACGAACCAGTAAGGCGAACCAAGCCGTCGCAACCAAGTTCATCAGGAAGACGAGGATACGAATGAAGCTCGCAACGCCAATAACCCTCCCGTTAATGCAGGGGGTGGCAATGAGGATGCTAGTCACAACACCACGCTTCCACCTCAGAATCGTGCTGACGAAAACTCGGGTGAAAGTCTGAAAATCAAAAATCTCGAGAGAAAAATCAATACGTTGATTTCCGCTCAAGAGATAAAGAAGACTGGCATTCCTTGTCCCTACCCAAGAGAATGGGAATCAATCCCGTATCCGGCGAAGTTCAACTTAATCAACTTCACGCCGTTTGATGGGAAGGGTTCACCCACTCAGCATGTGATTTACTTCAAATCAATCGCATTTGGGGGTAATCTCTGCCAATGAGCCTCTGAGGGTGCGGTCATTCGTCGGCACTCTTCGCGGAGCCGCCTTCGATTGGTATCGCCGCCTCAAGCCAGGTAGCGTGAACAGCTGGGACGATATGGCAGCAGAAGACTTCGGGTCCGAGACTCCAGAGAGAGTATTCCTTCAAGGACGAAGACGTTCCAACCATCTTCGAATCGCTCCTCGAAGGCAACAAGATCAAGCTACCACCTATCACGAATCAGGAGGAAGCTGATAACACTACGGACCCAAAGTACTGTGCATACCACAGAAGGGTTGTTCATCCCACCAAGGATTGCTTTGCTCTCAGGAATAGCATTCAGACCTTGGTCGAAGCCGGCGTTATAACGCTAAGGTAAGCCAAATAAAAACGGCAAAACTCCGACCGGTATAAGAGTATAAACTGCTTCCTGACACTCCAAAGAGTATACGAGTATAAACTGTTTCTCAATCCTCCGACCGGTATAAGAGGTTAAACTACTCCCTGATACTCCAATAGGTATATGAGTCTAAACTGTTTCCCCACTTTTGACGGGAAGTTCCTGGAGAATATTAAGCTAATATTCTTAAGGATAACCCGGTTAGTTAACTGATAATAATGTCCGAACCAGTTCCGCAGAGGAAACTGGGGGTGGACGATTTATGTAACGGGAAGTTCCCAAAACCACAGCAATGTAATGAATAAGGACTCCCATTCAAGTTCTCACTGTGTCTGTGCACTCAACACTCTCTCTGTTAGAGTCTGGACGTAAAGTTCCTGATTGGTCAAACCTTCTTACAGTTAGGACCACAGTCAAAATCCCCTCTCGATTCTCCCAATGAACGAGAGGTCCACAAATCAAGCGATCAAACCTTCCTACAGTTAGGATCGTCTTAAACCTTCCATTCGGTCAAACCTTTCTACAGTTAGGACCAAAACCAAAAACCCCTCTCGATTCCTCCAATGAACGAGAGGTCCACTTTCAAATCGAGTGATCAAACCTTCCTACAGTTAGGGTCACCTCAAACCTCCCACTTGGTCAAACCTTCCTACAGTTAGGACCAAAACCACGATTCATTCTCGATAAACGAGAAATTCATCTTTAGTTCGATAATCAAACCTTCCGACAGTTAGGGTTATCCGAATCTTTTTGATTCTCGGAGTGGAGATCCCACTCTTAGTTTCACCTTTCCGGATTCTGGGGGTGGAGATCCCACCTCGAGTCTCCTTTCCAGCTGAAGATAGAATATAAAATTCTTCTTCAGTGTCGGGAGATAGAATATAAAATTCTTCCTTTCCCACACCAACCCTTTTCCAAGAATTTAGGATTCACCTTCCTACAGTTAGGACCAAAACCACGATTCATTCTCGATAAACGAGAAATTCATCTTTAGTTCGATAATCAAACCTTCCGACAGTTAGGGTTATCCGAATCTTTTTGATTCTCGGAGTGGAGATCCCACTCTTAGTTTCACCTTTCCGGATTCTGGGGGTGGAGATCCCACCTCGAGTCTCCTTTCCTTCTTTGTTCGGGGAATAGAATATAAAATTCTTCCTTCCCCATACCAATCCTTTTCGAAGAATTCAGGATTCATCCTAGGAAGTTTATCCCGAATCCTAAGCAGGGATAAGTCTGCGCCTAACACGCGCTGCCGGTTTAGTCTTTTTCCGCACAAAAAGACACCAGAGTTCGATTCTGGGGTATTCTATCCTGAAACCTAAGCAAGGATAAGTCTGCGCTTAACCCGCGCTGCCGGTTAGTTCTTAACCGTTAAAAAGAACACCCGTTCACATATTCAACATTGTGGCAGATTGTTATTAATAACACCAAAATCCATGCCTTACACGCATGGGGAATTTCATCCTGAATCCTAAGAAAGGATATGCCGACGCCTAACATGCGTCGCCGGTTTAGTCTTTCTCCGAAGAAAAAGACACCAAAGTTTGGTTCTGGGGTATTTTATCCCGAAACCTAAGTAGGGATAAGTCAGCGTCTAATACACGTTGCTGGGTAGCCTGTTCCCATAACAATGGTGAAGCCTATGTATTCAAAGTCATAGCAACAAGTCTCAGAGGATTCAATCTCTGAGCGCAACGTCACATGCGGAACGGACTTAAAACAATCCGCATGTAAGCCCGAATCAAACGGTAATCGGTAAGAGCACGTCAAATCCGTTGAAGGCTAGGGGTTAGCCAAAAACCCTGAAGACAACGCCTAACACGCGTCGCCGGGTAGTCTATTCCCGTGAGAAAGACGAAGTCTACGTATTCAATATCGTAGCACTAAGAGCGTTAATTCTCTTAGCACAACGTCACATGCGGAACGGATTTATACAATCCGCATGCTAGCCCGACTCAAACGGTAGTCGGTAAAAGCTTATCAAACCCGTTGAAGGCTGGGGGTTAGCCAAAAATCCTAAAGTCAACGCCTAACACGCGTTGCCGGGTAGTCTATTCCCGTGAGAAAGACGAAGTCTACGTATTCAATATCGTAGCACTAAGAGCGTTAACTCTCTTAGCACAACATCACATGCGGAACGGATTAAGACAATCTGCATGCTAGCCCGACTCAAACGGTAGTCGGTAAAGGCTTATCAAACCCGTTGATGGCTGAGGGTTTGCCAAAAATCCTATAAATACGAGAGTCACTGACGCATCAGCTTCATTAGTTGGTCTCGTGACTTGAGCATCCAACGACATTCGAAACCCTAAGGTCAATGCCGGTCAACGCGTAACCCTAGGTCAACGCCAGCCAACGCGTTGCGATCAAAAAGTCAACGTACGACATTCAAAACCCTAAGGTTAACGCCGGTCAACGCGTAACTCTAGGTCAACGCCAGTCAACGCGTTGTGATCAAAAAGTTAACATACGACATTCGAAACCCTAAGGTTAACGCCGGTCAACGCGTAACTGTAGGTCAACGCCAGCCAACGCGTTGCGATCATAAAGTTAACGTACGACATTTGAAACCCTAGGGTCAGCGCCGGTCAACGCGTAACCCTAGGTCAACGCCTATCAATGCGTTGCAATGAAGGAATCAGTACTCCGAAAAGTATACAAGTATAAACTGCTTCTTAATACTCCAATAAGGTATATGAGTATAAACTGTTTCCTATTTTTGGCTGAGAAGTTCCTGGAGAATATTTTTCTAAATATTCTTAAGGATAACTCAACAACACTACACCGGACAACGCGCCGCATATATGGACTCAACAATCGATGGTCAATTCTATGTTGAACCAACAAGCACGAGCTAAATCAAGAATCGACTTCAAGTTCAAAATTCCGACAATGGTCAGACAATAAATGCAGCACCGGAATCCTTACAGACATTCGACAAAGCACCGAACAGCCTGGGGGACTGAAGGAATCAAGAACGGAAGCCACTCCAAATATCCTGTCTTAACCAATCGAAGAATGGGACAATCATATCCAAAGTATTCCAGACTCTTCTATAAAAGAACGAGGCTAAAATACTTTGGAGGGGGTATCTGTAGGCGTATAAAACTGCCTATAGGTCCCTTAACACAGCTCGACAACGTCAATTCGACGAACCGACCATCGGGCGACGTATGCAGACACGATTGTTAGTCCACAACGCCGAAGCCAAGTGATACGCGACGAAGCGCATTAACGAGGCTACGAAGCTAATGAACCGCACGCAAACAACGTAATAAATCCACTCGCGTGCGGAATCAAGCTAACGGTTTGAAGAGTCAACGAGTCATCCAACCAAGGACGGACTCGGATGAATCACGACCGAATCAAGATCGGTTTCGGACTCGAACTCAGAAGTGGATTTACTGCCAAAACAGGAATCGGATCTACTGCCAAATCAGATCAACAAATCAGAGTCTAAGTCAACCGAAAAATGGGAACAACGACAAAACGACGGAACCCAAACACCCTGAGGCATGAGCCGAGCCACCCAGGGGTGGCCGGCCACTTGTGGCCGAGCCACCTCAGCCTAGATTTGTGCCTAGGCACAGATCTGGGTGCCTATAAATAGGCCAATGGTAGTTCATTTGAAAAGGTTGGATTTTTTGGAGGCGAAGCCCTGCTGGATTGAAGACTCAAATCTAAAAAAAGATTCAAACTTTAGGACTTCGAGGACTTGTTTATCCAGATCTGGTTCTCGGCGATCGTCAACGCCAAATAAGGTAGGTGTTCAAGAGGACCGGATCTCAAATCTACGCAGGCATACTCCGGATCAAAGCTTGGCCTTTGATCCCGAGATTTGGACGATTATTTCCTTGGTGAACTAATCCTCCCCGGCTATTATTTCCTTGGTGAAATAATACCCGTCGTACTGCGTAGATCCGACCGGATCTAGATCTCGCGGTGGTCCACGGATAAACCCCGGCGCAGGCAAAGAACCCACAAAGCGAGTGACCGCAAACAGGAGCTCGCGATTTGTTCGACAAACAAGGAGAAAGTTGTAATCTTTTTCTTTATTTTTGATTTCGTTGTAACAGGATCTTATAAAAAGATCGGATCTTTGTAACTCAAAAAGTTGTTATTTAAAGATAGCAATGGAATCAATAATGAAGAAAGACACGATTTTTCCGGCGAACACCATCATGTTCCTTTATGGATTTAATTGGATAATTTATGCTGAAGATGACATTTTATTGAGTAATGTAACAAACCTTAAGCTTTCTAACACAAGTCTAACTAAAAATTAAAAGCAACATGGTGAACCGAAAGACATGAAACACGCCGGCACCGCTTCCATGCCGTGGAGCATCAACTGCAATTTCACAGCTCATGAAGATAAAAGATATATGATTTAATATAAAATATATAAATAAAATTATTATCTAATCATTATATTAAAGTTAAATATAATTAGAAATATAATAAAAGTATATATTTAAATATAAGTTAAATATCTAATCATTATATTAAAGTTAAATATATTATCTAATCATTATATTAAAGTTAAATATAATTAGAAATATTAAATGCTTAGGGGATAATGATGATTACAATTAGATATCTATGTAAACTTTTCTTTTCCATCATTAAAAACCTAAATTTGGTTAAACATAAATTATTTCACCTTTTAATATAAATATTAATTTATACATATTAATATATAAATTATAATTTAAAAAATACAAGCTGATCGATGTTAACATATTGAAAACTTCTTTCAATACTTTACTTTAAATCTTTGATTCATTTTCCATTGAGTTACGTCATCGTTTTCATGTCCATTAGAAACATTTAAAATGTAAAACAAGTAGTCTCATGTGCAATGCGCGTGCAATACACATACGAGTGAAAAAGAAGATGACAGATTCCTTAATGTGCATTTATGTGATCAGCTGAGGATTCCAAATTTTTTTTATTGCTTAATTAAACAAAAATTAACAGGTCCTTACATGTATTCATGACATTGCAAGTTATATCCTTTTATGTGGCTCAAAGTTGACCCACTCGCATAATCTTACAAGGCTAGATCTCTAAGGCTGATGTTAGAAGAAGTATACATGCTTGAGAGAGGGGAAGAAATCCTATAAAGGGGTATCTATAGAAAAATCATATGACGAAGTCGAATGTCAAGGCCTACTCAGGTTTGCCTTGCATTACCCCAAAATAAATTAGATACAAAGTTACAGGTCACACGCCAAACCCTAAAGTGCGACCTAACATTACGCCAAAAAATAGAAAGTTATCATAGTACTACAAGATCTCCCTACAAGTACCCGTATGAACAAAGAACCAGTTGAATGACATACGTGTCCTCTGCTCTATGACCTTTTTCCCCAAGAGAGACCCACGTGAATCCAATGCTAAAATGCATGGTAAGCAATTATTGGGCCTAAATGATCCCATAAAGTATATTGTTTAGATTTTTGGCTTTTATATGAAAACCACCTTAGCTTTTATCCAAATTAATATTTACCATCTTTATTTATTTTCTTATCAAAATCACATACATTTGCTTACATGTTTGCAATGTCGCACCCTAACCAATATTCAGCTAAAAAAAATCACAAATACGCGTTTTACCCCTCCTCTTCCACCTCCTTCCTTCCCTCTCCTCCTCCCCGTCCTCCTCCACCTCCTTTCTGCCTTCTTTCTCCTCTTTTCCTCCCCCTCCTCCTTCATCTTCTCCGCCATCTCCTCCACCTCTAGGATTTCTCCAAACCAAAATCTCCTCCACCTCTTGGGTTTTTTCAAAACCTAATCATCCCTCCTCTTTTTCCCCTTCCACCAATGGCCCCCTCTGCCTCCCTCTCTCTTTTCCCTTCTCCTCCTCCAACCTCACCTCCTTCCTCTCCTTCTCCTCCTTCCTCCCATCCTCCTCCCTCTCCACTCTCACCGCTGACTTGCTCCCCTTCTACTCTTCTGCCATCGGCCCAACACCGGCAACCTCCCTCCTTCTCTCCTCTTCCTCTCATCTCCTCTCAAATTAGAATGGAGTGTATAATAGGAATTTCAGAAAAAATTTTAACAGAAAATACCAAAAAGTATGACGGTGCAAACATGTAAGCAAATATACATGGTTTTAATCAAAATAATAATAATAAAGATGGTAAGTATCAATTTAGATGAAAGTTAAGATGGTTTTCATGTAAAAAAAAACCCTGAGAATTTTGTCTTCTGTACATATTTTTCCAACAAAAGCCTAAATAATTCGTATAGCTGTAAAAGTAAAGAGAGGTTTATTATCTCATTGGATACGCTAAAAGATAAGGAAGCAACCTCCCCTCCATCCTAACACATGGCCAGTACAAACTATGCAACAGCACGTGACTCGCCAACTTATTACCAGTAACCTTCCTTTCATTTTCTCAATAAAGAACCGGAGCCAAACGACAGACGATAGCTGTACTTTACTATATATTTGATGGAGGATGCTAGTAGCATGATCTCCCTACAATGCCTAAGCTCAACCCCCTTTTAAATGCAAACGCGGCAGACTAAGAGGTAAATCTTTTCTCACTGCCGTTGGAGGCTGTATCCAACTTTTTCTTGTGTGTGTAGCCAACTCATTATCCAATAGGAGGAGAACACCTCACTTGTCCCCTCTATTGGTCCCATATTTTGGGTCACTGTAGCAAAGCTCATTCTCCAGTTCAACTTTCCCCGGGATGAGCATAGCTTGGAAACATCATGGAACTCCAGCTATTCTTAATTACATACATTCGAAATCTAAACAAACGCAAAACACTTGTTTAGCAACCGCGGCTACTTGCTCAGAAGATTTATTAACTACACAACATCGACAGAATACGCATCAAAAAGAAGGGGGAGAAGAGGAAGAACACAAGGAAAGATTACAAAACAAAACAGACTCGCATAGGTTCCTGAGCAGAAGGTGTCAAAGTTACGGATTTTGCTAAATCGAGATCGCAACGGGTCAGAGCCTCAAGCAACAGAAACAAAAATACCCCTACGAGATAGGGTACAAAAACTTGAATCCAATAACTAATTCAATGTACCACCACCCTTCATAGCCTGAACTAGATGTATTAATTGAAGATGGCTTAGGATCAAGATCCAAAAGGAAGTTCAAAAAGGTTCAGGATATAAACATGGGTCCAAACAGTAGCAATTGTTTAGATTTAGACCCACCTTTTTTACACGACACCCTAGCATAACAAAGAAAGTATTCCCTCATGCATCCTTGCACGTTTAAGGCTTTTCTTCTGCACATGGCCTCTGGCCCATTTCATTAATCTTAACCTGTAAGCTTCCAAGCATAACCCTGCCCTACTTCCCAAGGAATACCCCAATGGATCAATCTTGCACAAGGCAGGCAATAAACAACGAATACAGCAGATCATCCAATGAATAGGGAATTGGGTCAATTGCTGAAGATTTATAAGGGTAAGTTTCACAGACTCCCCAATGCTTTGGGATGTTCCCCACAGTACCCCCAATACCCTGTTTTCCCACTTAAACCTCAAAGCTTTTCTCAATTAACCCCCAACACTCCAAGGTGTCTCAGATAGCCCCTCAATATTTTTTTTAACTTTTCCCACTTAACCCCCCCAAAATTCCAAAGCTCCAGAGTGCCTTAGATAACAACTACTTCAGTAAGAGATGGGGTTTGTCTGCGATAGTTGGGGGTTAAGTGGGAGAAGTTAAAAGCATGGGGAGGTTATGTGAGACACCAAGGAGTTTTGGGGCTTAACTGGGAAAAGCAAAGTATTTGGGGTATTGCGGGAAAAATCGGTAGTGTTGGGGGCTGTTGTGGAAGTTACTCGATTTATAAGAGGAAGAGCTAAAATTCTTAGGAGTAAGTTTCGGATGAGCAATGAGGAAGACAGGCAAATGGTTCAAAAGCTTTCTTACCAGAAAGAAGGAGAAAGAGAGAGATAATCAGTCAGGCCCCGCACCGGTGCCAAACACGAAGGAGAAGAAGCGATGGAGCTTCTGGAGGTCTGTGGCAGGTGGAAAAGAGTTGACTACAGTGGAGCCAAGTGTAAATGCGCCGGTCGCCACGAATGGGGTTTCAGAGTCCGAGGTTGAACAGAAAAGGCATGATGCGGTGGTCAGGCTGACGGCTGTAGGCAATGGTGGTAGAACGAGCAGGGATGTGGAGGAGGATGCTGCTATCAAGATCCAGGCTTATTTTCGATCTTATCTGGTATTTATTCTATCCCACTCATTCAAATTGGTCATAGATAAACAACATCAGGACTAGGTAGAATAGACGATGCAATTGAAGATGATAAGTTGATTTTGAAGGCTTTAAATACTAAATACTTCCCTCTCTTTCAAAATGTTCATAGGTAAACAATATCTTTAAATAGACAGGATAGACGATGAAATTGAAGAGAGTAAGTTGATTTTGAGACTTCCAATATTGGATACTATCCCACTCTTTCAAAATGTTCATAGATAAACAACATGACGACCCTATGCGGAATATATAATGAAATTGAAGAGGGCAAGTTGATTTTGAGACTTTCTATGTCGAATACTATATATCCCACTCTTTCAAAATGTTCATAGATAAACAACATGATGACACTAGGCAGAATATACAATGCAAATTGAAGACAATAAATTGATTTTTCAAACTAAATATATTCAAACTTCAGCTTATCATCAACCATTCCCTATTGGCAGTCCTTTCCAATTAGCTTCAGAATGAGAATGTTCTATCTTATTTTGTTTCAAACCATTGAATAGAAGCTCTAAAAATTCTTTGATCTTTCTTTTAACAAAAAAAAAAGTAAAATTCTTATCCAAATGAGATCACTATCTGCAGGAATTAAGTATGGCAAATACAAGCAGACTAACTAAATATAAGACAAGAAACTTATGAAAGAAGAGCTCAATAACAATTATACCGTGTAAAACAAGACCTAAATAAATATGAAAGAAAAGTATAGAAAGAAACTGAATATGAGATGACATGGCAGCAGTAATATAAAGCAAGCTGAGATGACATTGATTTTAATTTCTTTAAGGCAAGGAAAGCTCTATGTGCACTGAAAGGACTAGTGAAGCTGCAAGCATTGATAAGGGGGCACCTGGTCAGGAGTCAAGCCACCGAAACTCTCCGTAGAATGCAGGCTTTGGTCAGGGTTCAAACCAGAGTTCGAGCACAGCAGTTACAAATGGCAGAGGAAGCCCGAACCATCTCACAGCAGCTGCCAAATTACATAAGATCACCACAGCATCCTAGATTCCAGCAATCATATGTAAGTTATCCTGAAATTTAATGAAACTATAAAGGAAAAAAGAGAAAGATAACAGTAGGAGTAATATTTTTTGCAATAGATTCCATATGATACCGCTGTTATATGCATATGTCAATCGTTTCACTACAATTTCATAATTACAGGTATTCAAGACACTTTCACCAACGAAAAATTGGTGTATGTGTAACAGACTGACCATTTACAATGTTGTTGAAACCCTGCCTAATACTTAACAAATGTGTAAACCTTTATTCACTTCTAAAGTAATATGTAAGATGATGTATTTTCTCCTCTGGTAGAAGCTAAGTATTTTATAAGTTAATATAAATTAATTCTTTTATGTATGAATATCACCCAGATAATATATTTTTCAGAGATAAATACACACCTACCAAGAAGAAAGACACATATATAATGGGTCTCATGTTTGGTTCCGACAGTTGTTGCATCCAATAACCCGAGTGCATATATTGTTGGTACTAGTGCACATGTCCACGATAAGGAAACTGCAGTGAAGAGAGAGTAATTGTTTTCTTGTAGAAATACCACTTAACTAACAAAATTAAAACAGAAGTTTTTGTAGAAGACTCCACGTGATAGAATCTTTTGAATACCAAAGGGTACACATATGAAAATATTAATGACAAAGTAGGTAAGACTGGAAATCTTATATTAGGATTATGATGGACTAGGTTATCAGATTCACAAGAAGCTAACCATTTGGCATGCAGGGGATGGAGACAAATGCAGCGGAGAACATCAGAATAGTGGAGATGGATCTCGCGGAACCAAGAAGTAGCTTCAAGAGCAGGAATAGCTATTCCAATCCCCAATCCAGAAGAATAATAAACCACAGACACTCTGTATACTATTATGATGAGCGAACACCTTCCAAGTCAGACATCCAACCACAGTACTCACCGTCATCATCAGCCTTAACGGATATAAGCCCAAAAGCTCGAAGCGGCCATTTCGAAGAATTCTCCTTTGCAACAACTCAAACCAGCCCCCAATACTTTTCAGCGATCTCAATGCCCGATGCAACCCAGGATTCCATTGACTATCCCTTATTTCGTAGTTACATGGCCAACACACAGTCTTCGAGAGCAAAGGCACGGTCTCAGAGTGTCCCAAAGCAAAGACTTGACCCCTTTGAGCGACAAGCAAGCCGAAGGAGACCATCAGTTGAGGGAAGGAATATTCCAAGAGGAGTTACAATGCAACGATCTTCTTCTCAAGTGGGTCTGATACCAAATGGATATAAGTTTCCATGGCATCTCAAGCTTGATAGATCCAACATGTCTCTTAAAGATAGTGAATGTGGTTCAACCAGCACTGTACTAACCAACACCAACTATTGCAGATCTCCAGCAGCATATGAGGTGAGAATGTCATAATCTATGAACCGCTATATGACTTTATTTACATATCAGCCTCCTCCTACCATAGGAAAATTTGATTAAAACTTCTCTTCATATTTCCAGGCATATGGGAGTAAGTACTGAGCCACATGTAATAACAGCAAAAGTAGATGAAAATTAGAGACAATAAATAAAGCTTCTGGATATTGATACCTGCAATTGACTGCAGAAAAAAATTTCCAGTATCTAGGATGTGGTGATCTCATCAACAGCCTCATCCATTCAAGGTTTCAGGACCTGTGTCATTTCTGCTTGCACTGTTCAGATTCTTGTTGATTGTCTATATTTGTAACTCTTTAACTGAGCAACCGTGGATTGCTTACACCAGCATACCCTTTTAATTTCTAGCTTTTGTAACCTCAAAGAATTATTGGATTTGTTTACATTAGTTCCGCTTGTAAATGATTTAACATAAGGATGGCAGGCAGTAAAACATTTAAAAGATTCACTTGTCTCTAGACTGAGTACCACTACCACCATAATACTGCTTAGTAGTTTCACGTGAGAATTCGGCAAATGTCATCCCCTCTCTCAGTCTTGAAGATAGAGGTGGGATTTTTTGAAGTATTTCTTGCATCAACTGCTGCGATTTTGAAGATGTTTCATCCTCTGGAGTCAACTTTCCCTGAATTGGTTTGGCATTTAAAAGGTGCCGAGGATGTGAGAGAGTTTTACTCCAAGCTGGCTGCAGGAAGACAACAAAAGTCTCCCTGCTTATATTCTCAAAGTCTACAGGCCTGCAGACAGAGTGAAGAGTTGACTGAAGTCTACCTCTGGACAAGATATCTGCTGCTTCCCCTACCTGAACGATAAAGCTCCCAGGAGGTGATTTCACCACAAGGATCTTGTTCTCAGTAGCATCAAACAATTGCAAATATGTATGCCCATCTGGAGAAGAGAAGGGCTGACTCCTTGACCCCAAAGTGCAGTCTTCCATGGGGGCAGATGATATAAACAATGGTGGAGTTAGAATAGTGAATATCCCATAGTCGTAATGCCATTGTTGCCATAGATTGGAAAAAGAAGTTCTCCGGCATCTATGTTTTGAACAATTATCAGCACTGAGGTTTTCCATCTTTCGCTGCTCATCCAGGGCAGCCGTTTTCCATTCAGGAAAATTTATGTTTCCTGATGTTTCAGGTTCACGAGGAGATGAAGAATTATGTGTAACCATTCTTACTTTTTTCGTGACTGCTCTACTTCTCCTGTTGATCTCTTTGAGAATAAGGTTGTCCATTGTTGAGTGATAGTGGATAAGGCGTCCCTTGGCTGAGCATGAATCTAAAATACTTTGCTCTAGCTCTCTACCACCTATGACTTTATCACATGTTCTTGCTAAGCAAAGTCCAAGGTCCACCATACATTTGCCTAGTTCCTTAAAAGTACTCCCGAGATGCCTAAATTCAAGATCAGGTAATCCCTGCAACCCATGAACAGTTGGGTTTTCTTCTATATTGCCAATGCCATCCTTCGTTTTGCTTGGATCACATGAAAAGGATTCGAAGCTTGTATTCTGCCCATATTTTATTTGCAAAGCAAAGGAGGAGACAGTTCTATTTGGATCTTTCAAAGGAACGTCACTACCCAACCCATGCTCCTGGAATTTCAAAACAAAATCAGCTCATATTTCTTAACTAATATGGATATCAGATGAAGAATACATTGTGATAATATAGAGAAGCCCAACTTGTTACATGCATATTGCACAATTCAACAAAATGAAGTGAGAGACAAAGTTTCTCAATCTTAAAATTTGAGTGGAAACCCCACCAGATCTCAAGGTAAACCAAAAGCATTTGCATGTCAAAAATCAAGATAAATGTATGAGGAACATAGATTCGGTAGTTTATCCATCTACCTAATATACAATAACGGTCGGAGAATGTAGCGATTACAGGATCAAACTACATGGGTTATAAAAAATTCATAGAAACCAAGCATCAACACTTTTGTGTATGCATTAAATATCTATTTATGTGAAGAGTCTGTATCCATCCTATCTTTCCAAATATGTGTTATGAGTGTTGATCCTAGTCCCTACACAATTATCAATTTATTTCTGTGCGTAAGGAACACTATCTTAGTTCCAGTACATACATAGTTTAATCTAGTGCCTGTGACTATAAATAGACCTTGTAAGGAACACTATCTTAGTTCCAGTACATACATAGTTTAATCTAGTGCCTGTGACTATAAATAGACCTTTAGAGTCTGTAGCTACTCCAGAGTTTTTTTACATAGTTTAATCTAGTGCCTGTGACTATAAATAGACCTTTAGAGTCTGTAGCTACTCCAGAGTTTTTTTCTTTTTTTCTTTTTTTTCCTTTTTTTCTCGGTGGTTTGGGGATTGTGGGATTAGGGTCTAAGATCTGCGGTAACTCAATCAGATCAATAAAATCATAAATCTGCCAAGGCCTGTGGATGTGCATTGCGGCAGACAGCGTGAATGGTTGTTTATTCACATAAGCTGCAATCCTCTTTTACCACTTCTGCTCCTTTCTTTTGCTACCACAATCTCCTGCTCGACTTATAACATTTTATACGCCACTGTCAAAGATGATTAATGGTAAGGAAACCACGTACTAAGGAAAGCATAGGACACATCCATCGGCAGTGCATTTGCCACAAATCTCTCCAGTTGCCTTAAAATGATATGTCAATGCTATGACATTGGCGATACTACGCCCTAGTGAACTCCTTACGGACTGTGGAAGAATTAGGTTCTTTGGAGGGTTTCTGAATGTCTGTCAACAGTCTATAACTTCCATCAAATCTTTTTTGCTTGTCTTCGGTGATTTTTGGATTAATATTCCGGCTTTTCTACTTAATCAAAGCTCCCTGTATTAAAAATCTAGGTCATCACAGTCGAGAAACACATTAAATCAAAACGTACCAAAGTCCCACCATCTAAAGCACATAATACAGCATGATATCAAAAGTCCCAAATCCAAATTTCTCAGCTTTTATCAAAAGCCCTAGCCACAACCTCAAAAGCCCCTACGATAACCAAAACCCTAAAGCAAATCGCAGTCTTACCTTGAGAATCCGAGCCCGGTCCCTGCTGTCGAGGAGAGCTTTCTCTCTAGCCAAAGGAAGAAGAGTCCTCCGAAGCTCGTCGGCTCTGGGAAGGGCCCCGACGGACCTAGGGCTTTCATGACGGAACTCGAGATGGACTCGAGCCTTGCGGTTTCGTCCGATGAGAGTGAAGAGGTGGGTGTAGGGCTTGAGAGAGTGAGGAGGTCGGGGAACTGGAGCTCGACGGGGACGAGGATCTCTGCTTCTACTTCCATTTTGGGGGGAGAAAAGGGGGAAATGCGATGAGAAAAGGAGGAGAATTGGGAGGGAGTTTTTAAGGATTCCCGAGGGGTTTTTTTAAAAAGATAGGTAGATCCCTAGGGGTGTCCAAAAAGCCCGCCGGCCCGGCCCCGGCCCGGAGCCCGGCCCGGCCTCGGCCCGGAAACCCGGGCCAAGTCCGGGCTCCGGGCCAGGCCCGGGCCGGTTCTTTGGTGCCCGGCCCGGCCCGGAATAGTAAACTTTTATATTTTTTTATATTTTTATATTTTTTATATGTATTATATATGTATGATATATGTATATATAAATATATATAATATGTATAATATATGTATATATAATATATTTTTATATATGTATAATATGTCATATGTGTATATATATACTCTCTCTTAGTTTATAAGTATATATAAGTATACTCTCTCTCTTATATAAGTATATATAAGAATATATAGTATAGTATATTACAACAACTACTTCTTCCCCATTGGCCCAACGGGCAACGGCTACTTATGCGATTCTCCCTCTCTCTCAAGTTATAACTTATAAATATATACAATATATTTATATATAATATATGTATATATAATATATAGTTACATAATAATTTGTAAGTATATACTAATTACATAATTATATAAAAAAAATAATATTAAACTAATTTTTAACATTTTTTATCAAAAGAAGAAAAGAAAATAAATTTAAAAAAACTAGTTAAGATGTACTTATCTATTGTGATGCGATGAATTCCAAAATAAATTTATACTTATAATTTGTAAATGATTTATTAATTATTAATAAAGAATTTATTTTTATAATTTTTATTTGTAATTTATGTTATTTTAAGTGATTAATAAAATTATTATTTTTTATTAATTTTTTTTGCCTTTTTTGTAAAATTTAAAATTTAAAAAAAGTTGATAAAAAAATTAAAAAATAAATGAAAAAAACCGGGCCGGCCCGGAACCCGGCCCGGGTCCGGGTCCGGGCTCCGGTTTTGCCCGGCCCGGGCCCGGATTTCCGGGCCGGGCCGGGCCGGGCCGGCGCGGATGGACAGGCCTATAGATCCCGTGGGTCGTATTTTGATAGTTAGTTCCTCGAACCTTCATATTTTGATGGTAGTTCCTCAAACTGTATTGATGTGTTGACATAATCTCGTGGGAAATTTTTTAAATATTTAGCAAAAGCGATCTATTTTTGACCAATAGGTCAAAAAAAGATCGATTTTAAAAAATAATTTGGTCGAAACATACAGGACTAGTAGTCCCGTATGTTCTAAAAATCCAACTCCCCAACCGCGTCCGCGTAACCCCCATCCGCTCACCCCACTACAAATCCCAAAACCCAAAAAAAACCCTTTCACCTCCTCCTCCCCACCCGCCGACGATTCCGTGAATCCCAACCCCGTGATTGTCACCGTCGAGTTCTACACTCTGATGGACGTCCCGTTTGAGGATATTAATGGGAATCACATGCGTCGATTTGAACAGCATGATCTCGGGTGACGTTGCAGATCTGGACTCGGCCAGGATCAACTTGAAGAGCGGGGATTTGATCAACGCGTGGATTGACTACACAAAAAAGAGAATCTTGCAGGTTTTCGTCTCGTACTCGACTGTTCGCCCTTCGGACCCGTCATTTCCTACGGCTGACATCTGGGCATTCACTAGGCGAACCAGGTAGGTGAAGCGCTGAACGAATTTATCGTCGACGTCGAAGATCGTCAACGTCCCCAGGGAGTTCGCCTACAGGGTTTGAGGATTTTGGAGTGAAAGGGTTTTAGGTTTTGGGATTTGGAGTTCGGAAGCTAAGGAGGAGTAGGAGGAGGTGAAAGGGTTTTGGGATTTGTAGTGGGGTGAGCAGATGGGGGTTACGTGGATTAGAAAAAGGAGGGAGAACAGGGAGAGAGCCGGAAGAAGAGGACGCGGTTAGGGAGTTGGATTTTTAGAACATACGGGACTACTAGTCCCGTATGTTTCAACCAAATTGTTTTTTAAAATCGACCTCTTTTTGTCCTGTTGACAAAAAAGATGTCGGTTTTGCTAAATATTTAGCAAAATGGGCGATTTTTCTAAATATTTAGCAAAATCGGTCTATTTTAAAAAATTTCCCTAATCTTGTTGGTTAGTTCGGGTTATAAATTAAGGGGAATGTTTCATTTTTTTTAAACTATAGATGAACAGTTATGTCCCACACCTGGTAATTTTCAAACCCACAACTAGGGTAGTAGGGAAGCCAGAATTTTTTATTTTAGGGGGAGGAGTGAGACCAATAATGTAAGTTACATGAACACAAATTCCCTCTAATATATTTAATAATAAAATCAACTTCAAACCAAATTTGTATGCTTTTTCATTCAAAGATATAACACCACAAAATCTAAATGAAAAAAAATCTATATCTATATCTATACTACTTATAAAAGAGAATACCCATGTTAAAACTTTTGATTTACTTTTTTTGCCTTCTCAAATTTTGATAATTTACAATTATACCATTACTTTTGAATAATGTAAACTAATTATCCATAACATCTTATTAATTAAGACCTCCTTTCTTTACCACATATTGAGGCATTCATTAAAATATAATTAATATAAATACATTTACAATGATAAAAAATTATAAAATATGTTATAATTTATTATAGATAATTATTGATTATAATAAAATCGCATAAAATCATTAGTGTAATAAAATATTTTGTAAAATAACTATACATAATTTATTAAATAATATATTATTAAAATTTTAAATATCTAGTTATAAATTTTAATAAATAGTATGTTCTCAAATATTCTTAAAAAGTATGACATTCACTACTTATAAATATGTTATTAAATTGTTAGATGCCTATTTATAAATTATAACGAATTAATAAAATACTATTATAAATAAAATAACACACTA
This sequence comes from Asparagus officinalis, assembly GCF_001876935.1. Classification (NCBI taxonomy): domain Eukaryota; kingdom Viridiplantae; phylum Streptophyta; class Magnoliopsida; order Asparagales; family Asparagaceae; genus Asparagus; species Asparagus officinalis. The sequence goes on from NC_033796.1 coordinate 66,875,814, forward strand.
TTAAATATTCTTAAAAAGTATATTATCATTCAATAAATAATAAAATAAATTTGTATAAATATTTTATGGTAAAACAATATAATTATTTTAACATTATAACTTAACTAAGAATTACACTATTATTTAATACATTATAGTGAATAATAGTGCTATAATTACACTATATATAGATATTATAAATAAGAATAGTTATAAATAACATATAATTTATTATACTTATTATAAGTTACAAATAAAAATATTATATTATATATTATAGTATAAAATAATTATTTACTTTTTTATAAATCATACTCCCTTTAAAAGCACGAGTTTGGGAAAAGCTTTCCATGTTCAATATTATCCTTCACTATTTTTAATATTTTATTTAAATCTTCTTTTATCCTAATTCAAATTATATCTTATACTAATCCCACGTAAACTATGTATAGCTCAACAATTTAAAAAAATAAGATTAATAAAATACATGAAACAATATTTTGAATATTTCATTATTTTAACATTATAACTTAACTAAGAATTACACTATTATTTAATACATTATAGTGAATAATAGTGCTATAATTATACTATATATAGATATTATAAATAAGAATAGTTATAAATAACATATAATTTATTATACTTATTATAAGTTACAAATAAAAATATTATATTATATATTATAGTATAAAATAATTATTTACTTTTTTATAAATCATACTCCCTTTAAAAGCACGAGTTCGGGAAAAGCTTTCCATGTTCAATATTATCCTTCACTATTTTTAATATTTCATTTAAATCTTCTTTTATCCTAATTCAAATTATATCTTATACTAATCCCACGTAAACTATGTATAACTCAACAATTTTAAAAAATAAGATTAATAAAATACATGAAACACTATTTTGAATATTTCATTTAAATCTTAATCTATCAAAATACTAAATAACTAACTAACTAACTAACTAACTAACTAACTAACTATATATATATATATATATATATATATATACATAGTATAAATAGTAGTAATACTATGGTATAGCGTGGTAGGCGCCAAGCACAAATTTTGTGCTTGTAGCGAGGTGACACATAATCCCCTCAACTGCATTCAATGGGCCGACTCACACATGATGGATTGAGGAGTGCATGAGATATGCAACTATTTGAATGAGTGGAGGGGATTATCACCTCACTACCAAGCAAAACGTTTGTCTTGGTAGCGAGCATATGCCCATTTCGCTCTCTCTCTACTCCATCTCTATCTCTCTCTCTAAACACATCACCACACATTCGGGAGTTAGACCATCAGTCAATCACCAGCACACACACGACACATCACACACCCACACACACACATATATATGATATATATATATATATTTATATATATATAGTATATATATATTGATATAGATTAATATATATATATATATAGTATATAGTATTATAGATATCATATGATGATACATATATATATTATATATAGTGGGTAATGCTTGGTACCAACGCACAAATTTTATGCTTTGTAGTGAGGTGTCTCATTCATCCACATCATTCCATTAGGGGACCACATTCAATTCTGTGAATATGGTCCGCCGTCGTCCTTTGAATGGGTGAAGGAATAAAATGGCCACCCGTCACTACCGAAGTACATTTGGTGCTTGGTACTAAGCATACCCATATTCCTCACGACAGTGTCTCACAGGCACACACACACACACACAGGACACACAGCAGCACACTACATCACACACGATATATATATAATATCTATACAATATTATATGTGTCTATATATTATATATAATAATATATATATTATAGTATATATAATTATTATATATATATAAGATAATATATCGAAAATATGGTCTCTTGGTACAACACAAATTTTATGTTTGGTAGTGATGTGTCACATCCTCATCCACTCATTATCCATGTGAATGTGGTCCCATATTTGAATGAGTGGAGGAAGATGTGACACCTCACTACCAAGCATAACTTTTTGTGCTTGGTACCAAGCATACCCATATTTCTCTCTCTCTCTCTCTATATATATATATATATATAACTTATGTCAACTTAAGTGGATAGCAAAATATTGACCATCAAACTTTTTAAACACTCATATTACCTAGGGACTCTTGCATGATATGAAAAGATTTTTTATATTAATAAATGAGTGGCTAGGAAGTTTGGTGGACTTCAACTTAAGTTGATAGGAATCTTACTATATATATATATATATAACTTATGTCAACTTAAGTGGATAGCAAAATATTGACCATCAAACTTTTTAAACACTCATATTACCTAGGGACTCTTGCATGATATGAAAAGATTTTTTATATTAATAAATGAGTGGCTAGGAAGTTTGGTGGACATCAACTTAAGTTGATAGGAATCTTACTCATATATATATATATATATATATATATATATATATATATATATATATATATATATAGAATTTTAGAGGAGAGAAGGAAGAATTAAAGAATAAATGAAATCACAAGGCAAGAAATATGAATTAATAAAATCAAGAAATAAAACTAAGAATGAAAAGAAAATTTAAGAAAGTCAAGATGGAGGATTCAAAAGAGGTAAGAAATCTAGAATATAATCCACTAACCAATTTCAATTACAAAATATAAACTATTCTCTTTTTATCATATTTCAACTTAGATTTATTAAGCATAGATTATCAAACCATTTAAGGAAAGTGTAACCTATCAAATTATCATCTAAGTTAAAATTACTATTCATGATAAGAACAACAACATGATAATAATCCTAGAATTCATAAGCATAACCTATCAAACCATTTAAGATAAGCATAGATTATCAAATTCTTCTTCTACCGATTAGTTCTCTAGTTGATTATCCTAAACATGAACATTTTAAGTACAAGAGAATAATTCATACAATATAAAAGAAATTAGACTAGTTTCATACAATTCTAAGATTCCTACAAGAATTAAATTCACATCTTAAGAAATAAAAACAAGAAAAAGAAGACTAATTACAAAATTAAAAAGAAAAGAAAAATCTAAACTATGAACAAGAAATAAATCTAATTACAAAGAAAATAAAAATCTAAACTACAAAATAAATTGCAGAAATTAAATGCAAGAAAAATAAATCTACTCTACAAATTAAAGTGCAAAAAGAAATAAAAAGAGAAAATAAATCTACACTACAAGCATGAATTTAAATCTAACTAATAAGCAATAATAAAGAAATTACAAAAAAGAAATAAAAGAGGAAAATAAAAGAAATGCAAACCTTCAAATTGCTCTTCATCTCCATCCTCATCATTCAACAAAGAGGAGAAAAGAAAATTTAAAGAGGAGAAAATTTATTATTATTAATTGCAATAAAAGTTATAATTTTTGGAAGGCCTTCTTAATTAAGAGTAGCCCTCCTCTCCAAATGGAGTTACAAAATTTTTCACACCTCTAACCCCTCACTCTCTACCCCTATTTATAGTAAACATCAGTGAATGTGAGCCATTAGATCGAAATCTTATCCAAAAACATTAATTTTCAGCCTTTGATTCGTAACTAACTGCCCAGTGTATCGATACCAGCATCGATAGGGGTATCGATGCTGACATCGATACAGGCATCAATGCGGGCATCGATGCCTGCCTCTCTTCTGTTGCTGTCCGCAGATCCTCTTGTATTTGGCTTTTGGGCTTGGATCTTGGGCTTTGGCTTGGACTTTTGGGCTTTGGCATTTTCTCTTGATTTTCCACTGGGTTTTGATTTATTTTTTTCATTAAATATTTGAAAGAATTCATTTGGCTTCATGGGCTTCATTTCTTCATTAAATCAAGGGCTTTTTGTTGAGAGATTGGAGTTTGAGATTTATTCTTCATTAACCTGCAATTAAAGATAAAAACAATTATTAGTAGTATATTTATTCATATAAAATAGATAATGATGGTATAAAATTGTAATAAAATATGATTATCAGTTGCGGTTGAGGAGTGATAGAAGATGATGAAGGGGATCTCTTCATTCCCAACTTTATATTTGGCCACTGAGTTAGAGTTTGCAATCTGCACAGAAGAAGTCGCGAGAGGGCGGGGTGATGATTCTCCTGTGGTACCTCCGATAATTAAATCAGTTGATGAACTTGAGCTTGAGTGGAGCAATATAACTATATGTTCTTATGCTATGTGCATTAGAGATGATGATCTCTGAGATTTAGGTCAAAAGGAGAGTTTTGATTGCCCACCTTTAGCTATGGCTAATAGCATCTGCATATAAAGAGGATGCTAATGGTAGATTGGTCACTTCGGCCATGCAAATGGTGGTGACAATGTGTGAGCTGGAAGGTGAGTCATCCTTTGCTCTACATGTATCGGCTGGCGACAGGAGGAAGATCACTTCGGCCTTGATTTGAGGAGCGATCGATGGGACGTGGGCTGATAAGCGGCGTGATGACACATGGTCTTTGAGTAGACATGATATGACTTGTTGCCATGATGGATAAGCTTTGGCGAAGTTATCTTCTAGCTTCGCTAAGAAGCAATGTCCCTCGTGATGGGACTCACGAGGAGGTTTGACTCGTTGAGAGGAGTGATGACTCGCTGAGTCTACTAGGCTCTTGGTGAGTTGCTTGCTACGAGAGGGCCGACTGGTACCACCTTTCGAATCGACATTGATGAATGTCGACTAGTCTGGTTAGCTGAGTCGAACTGCTAGCTGATCTCTGACTATCTCTCCTGTCGGTCAAGATGTCGACTCATCAGATCATATATCTGGAAATAGTTGTACTCTATAACAGTTGGCCCCTTTCGCTTGGAGTCAGCTTTAGTCGAGTCCAAGTGAAATGAGTAAAGCTCTGGACTGAAGTTAGGGCTATTGATTGCTTTGTAGTATTGCTCTGATTGAGCGAATCAAGTGGAAATTATTAAGCTGGCCATGTTGTATCGACCCGAATGTTACGAGTTGGCTTGACAACTGGCTCATATTGCGCCTTCTGCGGGCAAGATGCTCGGGTCTTGGTCAACGAAAGACTGGCAAGTTGAAGTGCTTTGAGTCTTTTTACCGAATATGATCGGACAATTGAACCAATGTCTACTCATAATGATACTCATAATGATGCTTTGAGTCTTAGGTTTACTCATAATGATACCAAGGTCTTAATGGCAGAATGATAACTATGAGGTTAGGCCTCATGCTGGACCTAAGTCTTCATAATCCTCGTATGGTCGAGAGGTAACTGTGGGAGTCGATCATAGAGTTGTGCCTTGAGCTTATCCTTAAAAGGAACCAATGTCTTGACCATGATGATCGATGAGAGCCGGAGGAATCGAACCATATATTGTGCCTTGGGTTTACCTTGATAAAGAGCTAATGGCTTTGAAATCCGATTGAGGAGTCGAACCACCTAGGCTCTTGAGAGTCGACTAGATTTTCCCCTATGGCCGAGAGATGACTGTGGGAGTCGGCCAAAGGGTTGTGTCTTGGGCTTATCCTGATGAGGAGCTAAGGTCTTGACCATGATGATCGATGAGAGCCGAAGGAACCGAATCATATGTTGTACCTTGGGCTTACCTTGATAAAGAGCCAAGGGCTTTGAAATCTGACCGAAGAGTCGAACCACCTACACTCTTGAGAGTCGACTAGGTTTTCCCCTATAGCTGAGAGACGACTGTGGGAGTCGGCCAAAGGGTTATGCCTTGGGCTTATCGTGTTGAGGAGTCAATGGCTTGGATCAGGGTGCCGAAGGCGCGACTGTGGAGGTCTTTGTGGCCCTGACTACCACCTTGTAGGCTCAGGCATCTTCTATGTCCATGTATCCATAGGCTCTGGTCATCAATTGCTCATAATTGATGACTAGTTTCTTAGCAAGAGAGTCAGCCAACTCATTGCTCTACAAACCTGCGACGAGTGCTGACATGACGACTGCACTCCCTGGGTCGTCGACTTCCAGCCTCTTAGCTTGGAATCTCTTGAAGTAGGCATGAAGGCTCTCTCCTGGCCCCTGCTTTATTTAGATCAGCACATGAGGGGGAGCTTTCGCTTGGTGTCAGCTAGGAAATGGTGGATGAACTTTCAGCTAAGCTATCAAAAGTTTCTGATGGATCTCTTCTCGAGAGTGTTCCACCAGAGCTTAACATTCCCTGAAAGAGTGATAGGAAAGCACCGACAGAGAATGTCTTTTGAGGATTGTAGCATACTCATCACATCATAATAATTCCGCGAGATATACTTCAATTATCTATGGAATTTGGTCTCCCTTGGATTATGCAATGGGATTGGGATTACATGGTGAATAGTAACTTACCATTTTATTTTGCAAGAAGTATTTCTGTAAAATGGTATGATCAATGGAATATTACAAACTATCTAAATGGAAGAAAGAGCTCGCTACTCCCAGCTATAGCATGGAATACGGATTAAAATCAAATCCTAGAAGATCTGATATGAAGACTATTCAAGAAAATATATATGAAAAGTTCGCGCTACAATATCCAAATGCAAGCGAAGAAAAGTTAAAGTCATTAACTTATGATTAAATGCTTATGATACTGGGGCCTATGGATACTACATCTTCTACTTCAGAACCTGCTGAAACATTAGAGCTTGTTAAACTAGAAGAGGAACCAAAATCTGAAGACACTCCTATGGATAGTGCATATAACAATGGTGATGATTAAAGATAGAACTTCTTAGACTAAAACAAAAAATAAAAATTTATAAATTCATTATCATCAAAATCTTGTTCATGTTCAAAGTTTTTTGTATCTTTGAAACCTTTAGATTCATCTATGGTTTTATTTTCTAAGTAAGTTTCTAAAATTTTATTTTTTGTTTGAGTCTAAGAAGTTCTATTTTTATATTTCCTTGTTCCTTTTGAAGTTCTTCAAGATTCACTTTACTCCCAAGCTTTTTTTCATTTTGAATTCTCGTGGGGAATACTGTGTAGACGAAGGAGAGGATATAGATATTTTTTATAGCTATATCTTCTTCTTCGTTCACATGTATATCAAAAAGAAAAGAAAAAACAGTAATGAATAGTAACATTGGAAGCAAACTAAGTAGTAGTATTTACAAAAAACACTTACATACTTGACGGAAAATTAACTTAAAAACTTACAGAGTAGCAGTACTAGCACACACTTATCTTACAAACACTCTAGTATATTCTAGTACTTGTTCTTTGTTCTCTCTTTTCTTACTGTAGTCGCGACTTGCACAGCTTTGTTCTGTTTTCATCCGGTGTTGCTGACTGGTGAATAGTAACAATGTGAATAGTAATGAACAGTAACAGCAGAAGCAAACTAAGTAGTAGTATTTACAAAAGACACTTACATACTTGACGGAAAATAAACTTAAAAACTTACAAACCAGAAGCCTGAAAAAATAGAAAATCGTCCTTCTCGTAAACAAACAAGCATAGATGTGTTAAGGCCATTTCTAGTAAGGGGTCTAATAGATATTTGAACAAGGCCAGGATGAAGAAATTTAAGAGTAGGATCTTCAATCATTTTTTGATATCTTTATCACTTAGTAATTGTAATTTCTCTGTGTGAGAGGTTTCAGTTTTTGTTTTTTCTATAGTCTTTATATGATAGGTTGTTTTTAATTTCAAACTTTTTTTACAATAGATATCATCAGTACTAACTTTAGGCTTTTTCCAATTTTGAATGCTTTGATCAATAGTTTGTAGTCTAAAGATTCTGAGTTTTTAACCGACATAGTTTTTACATAGGCATTCTTCTTATCAGGAGAAAGATAGCTTAGAAACTTGGGCATCATCAATTTAACTTATTTGGTATAGGATATCGAATCCATTGTAAGATTTTATTAAGAGGCTTGTAATTGATAACCAATCTAGGAACTCCTCTTTCAAGTTTCGCAGCATTCTCAACATAAAAAGTTGTACAACACCAAGGAGAAGAGCTAGGCCTAATCAAGTTTTCTTTTGAAGATCAGAAATCTCTTGTTTACATATTTCTAGAAGTCTCTGACTCATTTGTATTGGACTAGCTTTAGTAGGGATTGTCTAAAGGTGAATATTAGCAAAATTATTTTGTTCAGTCATAAGGATAATATCCCCTTGCAAGGGTATCTAGGTAAAAGGTTCCAAAGATGTGATAGGAACAACATTAACATCTTCATTTCCTATCTTTATTGGTTTAAAGGGTGGATGTAAAGACTCTATTTCTTTATCTTTATCTATTTTCCATGTATTGGATATTGTTTTCAAAACAAACACATTATTTTCAATATCTAGCTCGTGGGGAATACTGTGTAGATGGAGGAGAGGATATAGATATCATTTATAGCTATATCTTCTTCTTCGTTCACATGTATATCAAAAGTGTATATCCCCGTGAGAAACTGTAAAACCCTAAAAATTTGAATATTTTGTAATAAATATAAAAGGTGTTTGTAGGCTGTCTAAAAATCACAATGGATAGCTAATCCCTATTTAGCCCCGACAATGAAAGTTACAATCAGATGACTTTCTAATCACTGCATCCGTAACTCTACAATCGCTACAAACACGACCTCATCTCTGAGATGATTGATCTTGATGGCTACGACAACAACATGACTAATATTATATTAGCAACTATTAGAGATGCTGATGAGCAGTGTAATGATTTCAGAAATAAAAAGGTTGGACTTAGTTGGTGAGTTGCTTGGTAGAGAGCTGTGGGCAAATATTCATCTAAAAATCACAATGGATGATTAATCCCCATCAAGTTCCAACAATGGAAGCTACAGTCAAATAGCTTGTGTGCCGACAAACGAAGGTTGCAAATAGAGGACTTTTCACACAGATCGAGAAGAGTTACAATTCAACGACGCTTCCGACAGCTGATGAAAGCTCTATTTAGTGGCCTTCACAATCAACAGTGAGAGTTACAATCTGACGACTTTCATATCCTATAACAGGCAAAGATCAATAAGCAGTAGCCTTTGCAATGTTATAATGGACGAGATTACAAGTCAACAACCTCTCTTAAAAAACGCAGAATTCACTTCTACGTTTCTCAAATCCAAAACGCACACCTCCTGTGCATTCTCCAGCAGGCATCTAACTCTGCAAACACAGAGTTAAAGCCTAAAATGCACACATAACATGCGTTCTTCAAACAGATTCAACTATGCGCCCCAAACTCTTGACGCAGAGTTGAATTTCAACACACAAGCGACCTGTGCGTCTCCAATTCCAGAACGCATGCGGCCTGTGCGTTTCAAACCTTTGACAAAGGTTTAACTCTGCGTCTCAGGCCTTAGACGCAGAGTTAAGGCCAGAACGCCAAATGAGGCGTTTGACTTGTTCAAACACAAGCCGAACGGCCTCAAAACCGTTATCCCACGTCCTGAGGGATTTTTGCCCACTTAGGAGCGGATTTAGGGGTTAGTTATACCCCTAATCCCCCTATAAATAACGGACTTACTCAACTGAGTAAGGAGTTGATGTGTGCTGGCACCAAAACCGCTTAAGGTTAGTAAATCTCAGTAGCTAAACTGCACGGAGGAGGAGATTTCTCTGAAGATTAACAAACTACTCAGTAGTTAGCAAATCAAATCTGAGGGGATCCCTTCATCAGCGGCAAATCAACTTGGCTATTAACCGAATCTTCGGTTCTAACAACTCTGTTACAGAGTTTCAACTCGCTCTGAGTTCTGAAACTCATTTAAGAGTTTGTAATTAAGCTTGCAACGCAAGTTAATTACACCAAATCAGTAATTCGGTTTTCAACAACTCTTTTCAGAGTTTCCAACTCGTTCTGAGTTTCTTATACTCGTTAAGAGTTCTAAACCGAGTTCATCACACAACTCAATCGTTCTCGTGAGATAGTACGGTCGGATCGTCAACGGAGAGCAAGTTCGACGCAAGCAATCGAAGGAGGCACTCCATTGCTACCAAGAAGAACCCAGTTTTAAACAAAGGGGAGAATCAAATTCATTCTCCTCTCTTTTGTAATCGGAATCCAAATTGTAATCGATTTTGAGAGAATACAAGTTAATTTTTCTTTCATTGTCTTTTTACATTAATTTTTCCACAAACAAAAGATGGCGACTCTGCTGGGGATAAGCTTCTCTAACGAGGAAGTGGTGGCGCAATCCGACGTTCACCTCACTGGAACCACCGTCAAAACTCTCGTCGTAGAGTTCGACTAAGCCAAGTATGAGGAGGCCCTCTCCTCTGGGTCGCTTAGCCCTAAAGCTAGGCGTGATACCCACAAGATAAGCCAAGTATGAGGAGGCCCTCTCCTCTGGGTCGCTTAGCCCTAAAGCTAGGCGTGATACCCACAAGATCTCTAAGGAGGTCGTAACTACTCTCCTCTGGGTCGCTTAGCCCTAAAGCTAGGCGTGATACCCACAAGATCTCTAAGGAGGTCGTAACTACTACTGAGATGCCAAAGAAAGCCCTCTCCTTTGGCCAAGACCTTAAACTCGCTTTGCGAGTTGAAGATTCCATACCCGTATCGCTACAGCGTATAATAGGTCATAAGAGACCTATGTCGGAGGAAAATCCAACCAACGCCGACGACGCTGCGGCCAAGGCGTTGAAACAAGCTAAGAAAAATGCTGCTCGACGAAGGAGAAGATCCATACGGCGAGCATACTTGCGGAATAGCCGAGCTATAGCCCAACGCAAAGATTGCGTTTCTGAAAATCTGCCCGAACTCTGCGTTTCTGCTCCAGAACACACACTTCGTGGCAATGAACCCGATTATGAGCCTCGGGTAATCCAACTCAAACGCGACCCGCAGTGGCGCGTTGTTCAAACTAGACGCACACCTCAGGGGTGCGTCTCAGAATCAAAACGTGACCTTCAAAGGCACGTTCAATCATCTAAACGCACACCTCAAGTATGCATTCAATCAAAACTCGACCCTCAGGGGTCTGATCAGGCAAACAAACGCACACCTCAAGTGTGCGTTTAACCAAAACGAGACCCACAGAGGTCTGTTTCATCGTCCAAACGCACACCTCAAGTGTGCGTTCAACCAAAACGAGACCCACAGGGGTCTGTTTCATCGTCCAAACGCACACCTCAAGTGTGAGTTCAACCAAAACAAGACCCACAGGGGTCTGTTTCATCGTCCAAACGCACACCTCAAGTGTGCTTTCAACCAAAACAAGACCCACAGGGGTCTGTTTCATCATAAAAACACACACCTCAAGTGTGCGTTCAACCAAAACAAGACCCACAGGGGTCTGTTTCATCATCAAAACGCACACCACAAGTATGCGTTCAATCAGGACAAGATCCACAAGGATCTGTTCCATTAGTCAAACACAGGCCTCGACCTCATGTTTATAAACCTAAACGCGACCCTCGTGTTTCTTCTCAAGAACATGACATGGTCCGTGAGGTTCAAGAGGGACAACATGGATTTAAGGTTCATGTCCGACCCATTCAAGGGCAGGGGGTTCCATCTCCACCTTCACGAGATCTTTCCCAGGTCTCCGACTTGCGTGGGCTACTGTCCAGAGGAAGACCAATTCATCAAGGTACTCATTCATGCTAATGTGAGCGGATCATTTCTGCCATCCTCTCCGAATGCAGCTGTTGTTCACCTACGCCTAGGCCATCCGTGTTCAACAGATTGACGAATGTCGCTAGGCCTCCCAAACGACAACGTCGCCATAAGAAGACCTCTGAAATCAAATATCCCGAGGTCACCATCAACATGGTCGGCAGAGGAAAATCCTCGCATCCCGATTCTGACGAGTCACAAACGAGTCATTCCCCGACTGTTCGGGAAATCTGTGATGAGTTCGAGGCATCCCGATTCTGACGAGTCACAAACGAGTCATTCCCCGACTGTTCGGGAAATCTGTGATGAGTTCGAGGATATATTTTTTGCAGAAAACTGCAGTATAATTTTTTGCAGAAAACTGCAGCACTTGTATAATCTTTAACTAAGATTTTGAGATAGTAAATAAACTCTAAATTTAAGCAAACCAGTTCCAAATAAAATCTATATGTATCTAGTTTCTAAAACAGAAAGCTATTCTTAAAAAAGAGTTTGTATAGAGAAAGATATGTTCTTTTTACTAACAACATGTCCTGCAGAAAAACTGTTGCACATGTATAATGTTTAACTGGAGATTTGGGATAACAAAAAAACTCCAAACTAAACCAAACTTATGCCAATTGAAAGATATGTGAATCTAGTTTTCAAAACAGAAAGCCATTTCTAAAAATAGTTTTCCTAGTGAAGGGTATGCTCGTTTTACTAACAGAAGTCCCGATTATTTTCCCTGTTCATTTTGTAGAGCTGTGTTGTGTCATTTTGAGATGCGTTCATGGAATTTTGAGCTGCTTGATGTTATACGTATAGCCATTGAATATGTTGTATTATGCATTTGAGAATCCCAAGGAGGTATGATGAGTTTTAACTTGATCATATTCGAAATTAGATATCATTCAAACATATGTCAGATAACGTTAATGGGCTCAGCTCAGTACTATATGAGAGAGTGCGTTGATATGCCAGATTTCTACAGTTTATACATATGTCGGATATCACTAATAGGCTCAGCTCAGTACTATATGAAATAGTGCATCGATGTGTTAGATTTATATTGTTTATACATATGTCGGATATCATTAATGGACTCAGCTCAGTACTATATGAGATAGTGTGTCGATATGCCAGATTTATACAGTTTATACATATGTCGGATATTATTAATGGGCTCAGCTCAGTACTATATGAGATAGTGTATCGATATGCCAGATTTATATAGTTTATACATATGTCGGATATCGTTAATGGGCTCAGCTCAGTACTATATGAGATAGTACGTCGATATGACAGATTTATACAGTTTATACATGTGATGGATATCGTTGATGAGCTTAGCTTAGTACTATATGGAGTAGTGTGTTGATATTCCATTTGTACAGGCCATTGAGTCGGGTTTGGATGCTTTGTCTAGCAGTCCATTCTGCACGAGGGTGTGATGAGGCTTATGAGCCGTCTTCTAGGATACATATATGGTAGGCCACACTCATGTTACATACTGAGATCGCGATGAGACTAATGAGCCATGTACATTATTTTAGGATACCTACATGGTAGTCCGTGTTGCATAACAATGCGATGAAATCAAAATCTTACAAAGAGTTAAAATGAATCGATTAAATTATAGTCTGAGTTTTAATGGATACCAAAAGTGTTTATGTCATACTGCTATATATATATATATATACACTAATCAAATTCTAATTTTTAAATTGTATTTAATAATTTATTCTAATCCAAGGTAGTATATACCATCAAAATTACATATTAATAGATTCAAATTACTGTAAAATGATATAATACTTAAAGTTTTAGGATATAAAATCTATTATTTCAATTATAAAAATAATATCTGGTATATTATAAATAAATCCACTTACAGATTATATCGCGTGTGAATGCGCACTCGAAAACCGTAGGCAGTGTAGTTAGTCTTCATAAATCCACTTACAAAGTTTTAGGATATAAATCTAATGTTTCAATTTTAAAAACAATATCAGGTATCTTATAAATAAATCCACTTACTTTAAAAAAAAAGAAATCCACTTACATATTATATCACGTGTGAATGTGCACTCGAAAACCAAAGGCGTTGTAGTTAGTCTTCATAAATCCACTTACAGATTATATCATGTATACCTAGATTATGGCTGTGGGATATAATCTGACTTATTAATCAATCTCTAAATTCAAAATAAACAATGAAATACAATCCTAATCAAATTTTCATTTTTAAATTTTAAATGTTCGTACAATGAGAACTCTAATTATGACTATTATTCTTTCACATGCAACACCTCATGCCTATATAAACCAAGAAGTTACACAATTTTTATAGTAACTTCATCTCCTTCAATATGTATGTTCCTTTTTTTATTTTCATGATTATTCTTTAGTAATATTGTGTACTTGATTTAATGGTGATACTTGTTTTGCACTGCAATTAGTTTTTATGGTAATTGATAAATTTTTTTGAATTTCTTTAGTTTTCATGCAGTATTTAGAGGATTAATTAAGGATTTGATTGTTGTAGGTTCTTCATCTATCAAGGTAAATCTTCATATTTGATATTATTTAAATTTGGATTTATTTGATTATATATTTTATTTGATTAAATCAAAATAAAAAATGGATACCTTTTTTTTAATTTTTTATTTAATCTTATATTTAATTATCATTTCAAATATGATATAAATCCACTTATACATGTGAAGCAAATAATCTATCAATAAAATTAATACATGGGCGTTGTAGTTAGTCTTCATAGATGTATACCAAGGCGTTGTAGTTAGTCTTCATAGACGTATACCTAGATTATGAAAAGAGAGGAGGAAATCACAGTACAACAATGAAATTTTATGAATATTTTAAGAATATTTAATGATGACTGTAAGTAAATTAATTCGCTCAATACTTTGATTAAACCTTACAAATATGCTAGAGCACTGAGTGTTATCTATGATATAATACTACATCCATTGCGAGAACCATCCTTCTTTTACATGAGCAATTCATTCTAACAACAAGCAAACCCTTCCATTAATGGTTTAAATAATCATGGAAATTTTATTGTAACAATATTTTGTCAAGCAACAATTGCTTTGGATAATCATGGATTATCTGGATTTTTATCAAATTATCAGTTTGTCATGTAATCATAAAATAAAATATTACCTTGATTCAAAATAATGTTTTGTCCACAGAATTTGCTAATGCCCTAATAGAGATCTTGGTCCAGACAGGGCCAAGCCCATAGGCGTTAAAGACAGTAATAAAATTTTCTATATTTTTTTAGAGACTAATGACGAGTGACAAAGCCACTATTTTTCTAATTGATTCCAAACATATAAAGATATTTGGACGCTTACGCTGGTAAAACTTTTATCACTCTAAATCATATTTTTTTCATTATATTCACACATGAAATAGTTCAACACATAAAATTTTATATCAAATATCGTCGTGGGATATAATCTGACTTATTAATCAATATCCGAAGGCATACCTTGGTATTATGCAACACATTCACACATATTAGGGCATTGGAATTTTGCAAATGCACTTGAACAACGAAGGCATACCTTGATAAACATCTCTAAATTCAAAATAAATAACGAAACACAATCCTAGTCAAATTCTAAGTTTTAAATTTTAAATGTTTGTACAAAGAGAACTTAATTATGACTATTATCCAATCACATGCAACACCTCATGCCTATATATAAACCAAGAAATTACATAATTTTCATAGTAACTTTATCTCCTTCAATATGTATGTTCCTTTTTTATTTTCATGAACTCTTTCCTATTCTAAAAAAGAACTCTTTCCTAATCTAAATAACCAAAAAGAACTCTTTCCTAATCTAAAAGGAAATAACCAAAAAAGAACTCTTTCCTAATCTAAAAGGAAATAACTAAAAAGGAACTCTTTCCTAATCATAAAGGAAATAACCCAAAGGACTCTTTCCTAATCTGAAGTCCGAGTTGACACGAGTAATACCGTCGTTCGTGTCGATTGGACATGAGTCGACTAAGTATGTCAAGTAGTCCCGCCTTTCGTGTCGACTGGGATGTGTAGACTCGTCTTGTCGCCTGTCGTCTCATCCTGTCGTCTGCTCGACTCGACTAGGCTGTTTTTCTTCTCGGCTCATCCAAGACTTGATCTCCTGCACCAAGCTCGCATCAAATAGTAAATGAGTTTTTACATTTAGAGCACAAAGCCAAATATATCATAATCTCCTTGCTCTAATTCCAAAAGAAAATAAGCCTTCATACTTTTAGCTTTACTTCTATGATACAGAGAATGAGTTGTAAAATCGATTGGGAATATTAGATAATGCAAATATAAGTGAAATCATAACTAAGAGCTTGATGGATATATTGCAAGGAAACACATATGCAAAGTTCCTTCGCAAATTGAATGATTATCAAACTTTTGAAGAATTTAAGATACTAATAAATAGTAACGTTGCACTAGATCAACGTATTTATAACTCACCAATAGCAGATCAGGTGGCTGCAATCTGGGTTAAAGAAAATAATGACAACGTACCATTTGAGAGAGAGATAGTTGTCCATGCACACTTGGGAGGAAGACATCAAGTGAAACACTATTTTAGCTGTTATGATCCGCTGCAGTATCCCTTACTCTTTCCAAAAGGAGAGGTTGGATGACATCAAAATATTAAAAGAAGGGATTAAAGGGATATGAGAGCTTTCAATCAACAAAGAACTATAATAGCGACTTCAGTAGCCTTACCAACCTTCACATCTGTAGAAGACATATTTAACCGAGAAAGTGAAGGTAAATTTAAATTCATAATTCTTAGTAATATTATTATATATGAACATAGCTTAACCCTCAAATTTATAGGCATCAAGACACCAAAACCCGGAAAAGTCTCATGCCGAAATTATTATTGTCATAAGCTCTAGATAAGAGACTCTCAACAATAATATGATGTTGATATGTACATAAAGCTTGAAACAACAAGACTTGATTAATTTAGAAATAAACAATCAAAAATCAGAGCAGAGTTATTCCAAAGCATCGTTAACAGTGTAGCTGTCGGGGAAACAAATACATGCCAAGTGGGCAAGAGAATAATGCTTCCATCATCATTCATAGATAATCCTAGAGACATGCGTCATAGATACATTGATGCAATGTCATTAGTACAATGATTTGGAAAGCAAGATCTTTTTATAACAATGACATGTAATCCAGAATGGGAAGAGATCACTGAGCAACTACATCCAGGTCAAACCCATAATGACAGGCTAGATCTAACCTCAAGGATATTTTGAGCAAAGTTCTAAGACTTGAAAGATCAACTCTTTAAGAAGGAGATCTTTGGAAAAGTTACCGCACATGTTCACGTAATTGAGTTTCAAAAGAGGACTACCACATGCACTTATCTTAATAATTCTTATTGGAGATCAAAAAATCACATCATCATATCAGTATGATAAGTATGTATCTGCAGAAATTCCAGACCCTGCCCTCTTATGATTTGTTACTTGTGCAGAGAAGTACAGCTTGCCCAAGGACCAGACATTCGAAGAGCTAGAGGACATCCGTCAACTTAATCTACTTTCATTTGACTATGTGATTCCATACATTAACAGCATGAGAAATGATATTGTCGCAAAAGTAAAAAACACTTAAAAATAGCATTATAAAAGGAAGATGCTACGTAAAGTCAATGAGCCAAGATGATTGGTCTATAAGTAAATTACAATGATGAAAAATGAAAGCATTGTGTTGATTTTTAATAAATTGACTGTGTGATTCCATACATTTATTTTTAAAAATATTTAAATAAAAATAATAGTAAATAAAATAATTCAATTTAACATATTTGAACTCAAGATGAATCAGACTTATTTATAATAATAAAATAAATATAAAAAATATTTTGATATTTTACCACGTGTGCTGCACATGCATAAAAACTAGTATATATATATGACCGAGATACCTTACTCTTGTGAGTACATAAAATCATGTGTTTGATGTCCATTATGGTGTTTTATTTTCTAGTGATGTTTCTTTCCATAGTTCGGTATTGATATTTAGGTATCTACAGTCTAAGACATATGATATATACATGAGGGTTTTCTTATTTGGATTATTTTGCTCGACGTACTACGTCTCGTCTTGTAGATTTCTAAGTATTAATACCATTAGATACGGGGAAAATGATGTAGGTAGACTATGCTTAATAGATAGAGCTTCCACTACATCTAGCAGCCATTTCCTTGGGGGCGGATGGAGGTGATCTTGCTTTAGCGCTCTGACGCTTTTGTTGTTGTTCTTTTTCTTTTAAATTACTTTTCAGGTCGTTCAGAGTTTCGGAGAGCCGCATGGTAATGGAGTTTTGGCATAGTCATCATCGCGTATTTTTACTTGTAGAGACTCCACTGTAGTTTGAGTTTTATCCAGACATTAGAGTTTCATTTTCATATTGTAAAGACAGTGTGCCTTAGTACGATTTTTTAGTTGATTCATGTTGAGATATTTTCATTATTCAGATATCAGATGTATTAAAGTTGAGACATAATTCTTTTTATTTATGAGATGTATCTTCTATATCATGTCTATTATATTTATTCTCTTTATTTTGCCTGTTTTGTACCCGCACTTCTATTTGGTTCCACTAGAGAATATTGTTGTGATTGGTGAAACATGTTTATGCACAGTGTGGGTGCATGACAGGTTTGACATCTTTGGTTTTATCTTGGACTGCAGCCTTGTGTGAACCCAATGGCGTCATAGTCAGTATCAGAGCTCTAGCTCTAGCATCCTAGGATCATTCATGTGTCAAGTTGTGGAGCTAGGATAGAGTTTCCTAAGAATCATGTATAGAGTCCTCTAGGAATTCCTAGAATAAATGAGGACGTTATATACATATATCTAAAAATTTATAATTTTTTTTGTGACAACTACCTTACTTTGATTGAAAAGTAATTGTATGAATGAAAAGTGATACGATTTTTTCCTACTGATATATGTTATGTTATTTATAATTGGGATCTCACTTGCTGTGTCAAAGAAGCTCTCCTCTTGGTATTATAAACATTGGAACAAGAACGTGGTCGAGGTAAAGCTTGTACCCGGAGAGCTGGGCAAGTAAATCCCGAGCCGTAGTAGGCTCCATAGTATTTGATCGATTTCATGACACCGTTTACAATAAGATTTTGCAGCACTCAAGGAGCGAGAGGCGTATCCATTTCCACCAGCAATAAGCTAGCATGGCAGGGGTTAGGGTCGGCAGTCTCAAAGCTATGATTTAGGCCAGCAATGAAAGATAAAAGCACTACCTATTATTCCGAGGATTGAGAGGCCAGTAGGCCAGATTTACGTTATCTAGGAGATTCCTGAGGGACAGATGGTCCTATATATTTTCCATCACCGGCAGAGTTTATGCAGCTGTACTGCGTAATCATGGTGCGAGCGGAGCTTTCTTCATGATTTCCTTTCTAGCTCAGACCTTCTTTTATTCAAAAATTTCACATTCTTTTATCTTTCATGCCTTCATGGATAGGCTTCAGCTTGTAGCATATCCTTTAGACATACCGTTATCCATCTCTACTCCTCTAGGGGAGGTATCCCTATTAGAGAGTATCTGTAGGAGCTGTGTCATTAGTCTAGATGAGGCTGAGTTTCTTATATATTTGATCGTGTTGCGGATGTCGAATTTTAACGTCATTCTTCATATGAATTGGCTATCATCATCCATGTCAGTATTGACTGTGTTGCTAAAATAGTTAGGTTGTGAGCATTCGTTGGGTTTGTATAGATAGTAGCAACCTCATAGGGTAACCAGAATACAGAGGCATTCTTAGCATACGTCAAGGAGGTGATGCTGAGGGACCGGAGTGCTAATTTGTGCGAGACTAGAGTTGTCTCAGTTTATCAGAATTTCTTTTATGATATACCTAGGTTACCTCATGTGAGAAAGGATGAGTCCTGCAGCAGAGCACAATACCGATATCCCGAGCACCATATCGTATGGCACCTACTGAGATGAGAGAGCTACAGATTCAGTTAGATGAGTTATTATCTCAAGATTTTATTTGTTGGAGTCATTCTCCGTGGGGAGCACCGGTCCTTTTCGTGAAGAAGAAGGACGATAGCTTATGATTATGTATAAATTTTTGTGAGTTGAATAAGGTCACTATCCAGAATAGGTACCAATTACCGAGGATTGACGACTTGTTCGACCAGCTACAGGGAGCGTAACATTTCTCTAAGATTGATCATCGTTCTGGCTATCATCAGTTATGGGTTCGGGAGATGGATACTTCCAAGACCGCCTTTTTGACTAGATATAAGTCTTTTGAGTTCCTCGTCATACCATTTAGGCTGACCAATGCACCCGATGTATTTATGGATTTGATGAACCGGGTTTTCCGTTCATACTTGGACCAGTTCGTGATCATTTTTTATTGACGACATCCTTATATATTCGAGATCGGAGGCAGAACACGAGCAACATCTTCGTTTGGTATTGCATACATTACGGGACCATCAGTTGTACGTCAAGTTCAGCAAGTGCGAGTTTTGACTTTCTGAAGTCAGATTTTTAGACCATGTTATCAGTCAGGAGGGTATTGTAGTAGACCCAACTGAGGTAGAGGCCGTATTAGATTGGGAGCCGCCGAAGACGGTTATAAAGATTTGTAGTTTCCTAGGATTAGCAGACTATTATAGGAAGTTCATTCAGGACTTTTTGAAGATTACGATGTCTCTTACACGCCTTACGAAGAAAGGTGTATAGTTTGTTTGGGGCACGGAGTGTCAGGAGGGTTTTGAGACTTTGAAGACTAAGTTGACTATAACGCCAGTATTGGTTATTCAGAGCAGTGATAAGACCTTTGTTGTCTACACAAATATATCATTGTCGGGTCTAGGGGTATTTTGATACAGACCCGGAGAGTAGTGGAATATATTTCGCGATAGTTAAGGATGCATGAGCAGTACTATCCAACGCATGACTTGGAGCTAGCAGCAGTGGTCTTCGTATTGAAGACATGGATACATTACCTGTATGGAGTGTAATTCAAGTTAATCATAGACCACCAGAGTCTAAAATATCTATTCTCTCAGAAGGAACTTAATCAGAGACAATGACGATGGGTTGAGTTTATTAAGGATTACGAGTTCGCGATTCAGTACCATCCGGGGAAGGCGAACGTTGTAGGAGATGCTTTGAGCAGGAAGCGTCAATGTGAGATTATAACTTTGAGGTGCTCGTTGTATCGAGATCTTCATACTCTTAGTCAGTTTGATTTTAGGTTAGAGATTGGTAGGACCAGCGTATTTTTGGGAGCTATATCGGTACAGTCATCTTGGTATGATAGGGTGATCAGAGCTCAACTAGAAGATTATTGGATTTCAAAATCGGAAGGAGGAGATTACTAAAGAGCCCAAAGCTGATTGGACCGTTGGGACAGATGGAGGCCTTCGGATGAAGGGCTGGTTAGTTATACTGACTAGTGCAGAGCTAAAAGAGTTGCTTGATGAGGAGCATTTTTCTAGGCACACAGTGTATCCAGGCACAACAAAAATATACAAGGACCTGAAGAGACACTTTTGATAGAGCGGTATGCGTAAAGAGATCACAGAGTATGTGGCTAAGTGTTTTACCTACCAGCAAGTGAAGGCAGAACATCGCCTTCACCTGTTTCGGAGTGGAAGTGATCATATATTTATATGGACTTTATTGTAGGATTATCAAGATCGAAGAAGGAGAATGATTCAATTTGGATAATAGTGGATCAGTTGACGAAGTCAGCACATTTCATATCAGTAAAGACGACTTATATGGGAGAGACTTATGTGAGGATATTCATCCAGGAGAAAATGAGATTACATGGAGTTCCAGAGACATTGTATCAGACCGAGGCTCAGTTTTCACTTTGCACTTTTGGAGGAGCTTCTAGAATTCTTCCGGTAGCCAGTTATCGTGTTCTTATGGTTTTCACCCACAGACAGATGGACAAATGGAGAGAGTCAATCAAGGGTTAGAGGATATGTTGCGGGCTTATGTTATAGATTTTCAGGGCAGTTGGGAGGACCACAACCCATTGATTGAATTTGCTTATAACAATAGTTACCAAGTGATAATTGGTATGGCACCGTATGAGGTGTTATACGGGAGGCCTTATAGATCGCCTAGTTGCTGGGTAGAACCAAAAGACAACCTATTGCTTGGACCAGAACTAGTAAGACAGACTATAGAAAAAGTAGCAATAATTCGGGAGCGCATTTTGTAGCATAGAGTCGTCAGAAGAGTTATGCAGATTAGAAATAATGACCATTGGAGTTCCAGGTTGGGGACTATGTATTGTTGAAAATATCGCCAATGAAGGGAGTTTAGCGATATAGTTTAAGTTCAATAGAATCAGAAAGGAGCTGAGGATGTTTCTTAGGGCGCGATGAGGATATGCATCGCGACGACTTGCACCTATTTACTTGCACCTATTTGAGCAACTAAATTGTTTGGATATGATTTGTCTATGTTTATAATTATTTATATACTCATATCTATACTTAATGATAGAATGATGATATTAGCACTTAGGTCCTAATTATTTGGAACATATGGTATATATGGGTAGGGCTGTCCATCCGGCCCGGCCCGGCCCGAAAAACCGAGTCCGGGCCGGGCAAAACCGGAGCCCGGACCCGGGCGGGAAAAACCGGAGCCCAGACTCGGGCCCGGGCCCAAGCGGGCCGGGCTCCGGGCCGGCCCAATTTTTTTATTATTTAAAAATTTTTAATTTTTTAAAATTTGAAGAATACAATTCCAAAAATAAACACAATTTTGATAAAAAATTTATATTATTAAGCAATTGTAATTATGTAATTTATAAATATAAAAAATTATAGAAATTAAAATAATTGTAAATTTTGTAGAAACAAACAAAATTAAAAATAATTGTAGAATTTAAAGGCCAAATCAAAGACCTCTAAATATATATGTTGTGGCTAGGATTTGAACCACTAACCTACTCTCCAAACTCCTAAATTTTACCACTAGACTAAGTAGCCCAAATTATTCATGTCATTTCAATATTGGTATAATGTAATACTGCTAAATATAACACCCACATTATACACTATATTATAAAATAAACAAATTGTATATATATATATATATATATATATATATATAATATATATATATATATAAATATATATAAATATATATATATATATATATAAATATATAATATAAACTTAATATATAAATACGTAAAGTATATTTAATAAGAGTATTAAGAATATATTATTTATATACAAACATATATTACTACAATATATAAGAGAGTGAGTATACTTAATATTACTGTATACATATATTACCAACATTATATAAGAGAAGTATACTTATACAGTATACTTTATATATACTGTATACAAAGAGAGAGTATACCTGAATATTATACTTATTATAAGAGAGTTAATTACAACTGTATTACTTATAGACATTACTTATAAACATAGTATTGGACATTAAAATAAAGAGAGGAGTTATACTTATATATACTTTATACTAAGAGAGAAGAGTTATATATATATATATATATATATATATATATATATATATATAATATATATATATATATATATATATATATATATTAATATATATATATATATATATATTATATGGAAATATGGGTATGCTTCGGTACAAGCCATAAATTTTTGCTGCTTGGTAAGTGACGGTGGGGCATAATATCCCCTCCACTCCATTCAAAATGAGAGACCACATTCACCGATGGCTGTTTGAGGAGTTGGCATTGGGATATGTCACACACCATTTGAATGAGTGGGAGGAGGGAGATTAGTCACCTCGACTACCCAAAAGCACGAAACTTTTTTGTTGTTACCAAGCATAACCCCATTCTCCCTGCTCCTCTCTCTCTCCATCCTCTCTCTCGTCTCTCTCTCTTATATATATATATATATATTATATATATAATAAATATATATATAATATATATATATATATATATAGTATATATATTAATATATATATATATACACAACAACAACACACACACACACACCACCACACACACTCACACAGCCCACTAAGAGAGAGAGTATATAATATATACAATAAGAAAAATAAAAAATTAGAAAATAAGCTATTCTAGCCCGGGCCCAGGCCCGGGCCGGGCAACCGACGGACCAGACCCGGAACCCGGGTCTGGCCCGGGTTTCCGGGCCAATCCCGGGGACGCGGGCTTTTTTGGAACACCAGACCTATATATTGGGGGTTCATTGTTTGGATTTTTCGCCCAACGTACTAGTTCCGTTTAGTTAGAGGTTAAGTGGGAATATTTACTTCTAGATTGTTAAGTGTAAATATTTTTAATATTTTATATCTGAAGATTTATGGTAACGTATTATTAATCTCTAAGATACATTTGCGGAATTTTGGGGACGAAATTCTTTTAAGGGGGAAGAATGTAAAACCCCAAAAAATTGAATATTTTATAATAAATAATAAAGATGTTACATTATGAAAAATGATATTTATTAATGCTTGAGTATGCTAGGAATTAATTTGAGATCAAATCAATATAATATAGAAGTGATATCATGCACACGTGCACGGGCCTGAATCTGGGAAAAACGACCAGTTAAAAGTATATATATTTTACACACCAAAACAGTTGGAATCTGGAAAAAGTTAAAAGACCAAGATTGTAGGTATCTTTAATATATTTCAAACAAATCTTATATCACCTCATTCCGAGATTATACATGAAAGTTATGACCAAAATACCAAAGGTTGTTTTTTTTAGTCAGACTAGGTTTCCTGGTTCGGGTCAAACAGGTTTGTTTCGGGTTTGCCTTTATAAATACCTGTGTTTTTTTACGAAAAATCCTCTTTTATCATATCTATGAACCCTAGCAACCACCCTCTCCTTTAAAAAAACCATATACCTTTTTCTTATGAATTTTTGAGAGCTTTGTGAAGCACAATACCGACACGAGGGCGAGATCTTCGACGTATGACAAGGGAGAACGGGTTTTTTGTGCCCGTGGATTGCTTACTGTTTATTTTAGAGGCTTAGAAAGATGTTTGAGATGAGATTATCTTCATCCAAACTCATCCTCATAGTTAAATAACTAGTTTAGATATTTAATATGTGTTTTCATGTTTGAATCTTAACTTGTGATGTTAAAAATCAGATTATTTTATTTTATTTTATTTTATTTTGATGTTAAAACTTAAACCAATGCTAGATTAGTAATATTTTCTTGTTGTTTATGATAGTATCATGATCATGATCATTAGGGTTATTCATAAATTTTGTTTATATATGAGAAATTTAAGAGATGTACTATATATATATTTTCTACAGAAAACTACTGCATTTGTATAATATTTAACTGAGATTTTGAGATAGTAAATAAACTCCAAATTTAAGAAAACTAGTTCCAAATGAAAGCTATATGTAGCTAGTTTCTAAAACAGAAAGCTATTATTAAAAAGAGTTTGAATAGAGAAAGATATGTTCTTTTTACCAAACAACATATCCTGCAGAAAAACTGTTGCACATGTATAATATTTAACTAGAGATTAGGATAACAAACAAACTCCAAACTAAACTAAACTTGTGCTAATTGAAAGATGTGTGAATCTAGTTCTCAAAAAGAAAACCATTTCTAAAAATAGTTTTTCTAGAGAAATATATGCTCGTTTTACTAACATAAGTCCCGATTGTTTTTCTTGCTCATTTTGTTAAGCTGTGTTGTGTCATTTTGAGATGCGTTTGCAGAATTTTGAGACGCTTGATGTTACACGTATAGTTATTGAATATGTTGTGCTACGTATTTGAGAATCCCAAGGGGGTTATTATGAGTTTTGATTTGATCATATTCAAAATTAGATATCGTTCATACATATGTCAGATATCGTTAATGGGCTCAAGTTAGTACTATATGAGATAGTGCGCCGATATGCCAGATTTATACAGTTTATACATATGTCGAATATCGTTAATGGGCTCAACTCAGTACTATATGAGATAGTGCATCGATATGCCAGATTTATAAAGTTTATACATGTGATGGATATCGTTGATGATCTCAGCTTAGTACTATATGGAGTAGTGCATCGATATTCCATTTGTACATGCCCTTGAGTCGGGTTTGGATGCTTTGTCTAGAAGTCCGTTCCGCACGAGGGTGCGATGAGGCTTGTGAGCCGTCTTCTAGGATACCTATATGGTAGGCCATCCCGTACTCATGTTACGCACTGAGATCACGATGAGACTAATGAGCCATGTACATTATTTTAGGATACCTACAGGATAGTCCATGTTGCATGATAATGCGATGAAATCAAAATCTTGCAAAGAGTTGAAATGAAATGACTAATTTATATTATTTTTATGAGTACATAAAATTATGTATTGATTTCCATTATGGTATTTTATTTTCTAGTGATGTTTCTTTCCACAGTTCGGTATTGATGTTTAGGTGTCTACAGTCTGAGACATATGGTATATACATGAGGGTTTCCTTGTTTGGATTATTTTGCTCGACGTACTATGTTTCGTCTTGTAGATTTCTAAGTATTAATACCATTAGATACGGAGAAAATGATGTGGGTAGACTATGCTTAATAGATAGAGATTCCACTACATCTAGCAGCCCTTTCCCTAGGGGACAGATGAAGGTGATCTTGCTTTAGCGCGCTGACACTCTTTTGTTGTTCCTTTTTTTTTAAATTACTTTCCAGATAGTTCGGAGTTTCGGAGAGCCGCAGGGTGACGGAGTTCTGACATAGTCGACGTCGTCTATTTTTACTTATAGAGACTCCACTATAGTTTGAGTTTTATCCAGACATTAGAGTTTTATTTTCATATTGTAAAGGTAGTGTGCCTTAGTACGAATTTTTTAGTTGATTCATGTTGAGATATTTTCATTATTCAGATATCAGATGTATTAAAGTTGAGACATTATTCTTTTTATTTATGAGATATCTCTTCTATATCATGTCTATTATATTTATTCCCTTTATTTTGCCTATTTTGTACCTACACTTCTATTTGGTTCCACTAGAGGATATTACTGTGATTGATAAAATGTGTTTATGCACAGTGTGGGTGCATGGCAGGTTTGACATCTCTGGTTTTACCTTGGACTGCAGCTTTGTGTGAACCCAGGGGCCTCACAGAAACAGCTCACTCCTTGATACTAATGCTCATTCTACAATAAAACAATTGTAGATATTTGTAGCAAAAAACTACTACAATTCTTGATATCTTTAATTTGAAGCACTTGTTTTATTTCTTATTTCAGAGCTTTAATTCTAAGCATTTTATTATTTAGCCTCATTGCTTTACTTTGAGTGATAACTCTTTAACATTTCTAGTATGATCTAGAAACTCTAGCACATTCTAATACTCGTTATTAGTTCTCTCTTTTCTTACTGTAGTCGCGACTTACACAGCCGAGGTTGCCGTTTGTAGGTGAATTCGATCTTGATTCGTGCAGGCGAGGCGAGCTTCATGCAGGCGGGTCTATGGTCACTCCTTGGGTGAACTTAATTTCCAAGCTGTGCGGACGGCTTGAATATGCAGGCAAATCTCGTGTTTCGTCTTCCAAGGTAATTTTTACCATCTACAAGATGCCCTTCAAAGTTTTCAGACCTAAACCAATTCATGTGTGGTCTGGAGCACTTTGAATAAAGAAGTTCCTGATGAGTTAGGGCAAATTTGGCTTTCTTTAGGATTTTTAGCAAGCCCTCAGCTATCAACGGGTTTGATTTATCTTTACCGATCACCGTTTGAATCGGGCTAGTCATACTATTCCCCTCAGTATGATGAGTTGTCGAGTAGTTTCTCTTAGGCTTAATGCTAAGATTTCTCCTCTAACCTTTAGCCGTTTGAGGCGTGGGTTCGAGTTAATTGTAACTGTCAGGTCGCAGTTCAGCTGTATCGTAACGATTTTGACTAAACAATCGCTACCCGTGAGTACGCCCGGAGGGTGCATTCATGAGCTGCGTCGTTCAGTGAGTCTGATTGCGTGAGTGAGACCCTTCCATTGATGGTTTGAAACTTGGGATTCGCCTTCAGTGGCGGACTAGGCCCAACAAATGAGCTGTCCGGGCGAGACCCATTTACGCTGGCAAGGCGAATTAAGCATTTTACAGGCGAACTTCGCTTTACGGGCGAGATTTGAAAATCTGAAGTGCGAGCTCGCCATCTGTTCACAAGTGAAATTCTTTCTTCAGGCAAAATTCAACTTGGTGGAAGGCGAGCCACGTGTTCGTCAGCAAAGCCTTGTGCTTTGTGCTTTTCGGCTAAGGCTGCGCGGGTTCGTCAAGTCACATTAAATGTGATTTGACAAGGCGGCGTCGCTTCTGCGTGCCTCGCTCGATGACGGATCGTGGCCGTACTTTTTATCTCAACCGTTAGATCCGGCCATGAATTTCGGTGTGGATTCTAGGGTTTCGATTCGCTCGACCCGATCCCTGTCTCGACGGTTGCTCTGTAATCGCCGAAAAACAAACTGTTTGAGAGCGATCTGGGCCGTTGATTTCAATCGTGGCCACGTTCCTCAACTACCCACACCTCGTCCCTCGAGAGCGATCTGGGCCGTCAAAGTCGATCGTGGCTTCGCCTCTCAACCGCAAGCGTTTCGCCTTTAAATAGGCTTCGTCCCCTTCTTTTGGGGATTACTGTGTTCGAGAATATCCGCTCGCTCAAACCTTTCAAAGAGAAAAAGCTCAGGTTTCTCTCCCGACCTTGCAACATGACGCCGAAGTCTAAGAAGTGTGTTTCGAGGAGAAAGGGCCTAGGTGGTTCTTCTAGCGATGCTACCGCTAGCGTGGCCGCCGGCGTCTATGGGATGCATTCGGATGAGTCCAATGATTTCGATAAATGACACTGCATTGAGAAGACGAGCACTGTTTGCTCGTCTCCTTTTGCTTTTCTTAGCAATTACCATGATTTGGGTGAATTTCCCCCTTTTCAGGCGGATTCGGTCTTGTTAGGCGAATCCAGTTCAGACAGTCTTGTCTTTTATCAAGCGGATTCCGGTTTTGTCAGGCGGGCTTAGTCTTGCCAGGCGAGATCTGTTCGAAGAAAATCGCCTGCTCGGAAGACTTTTTCTGATCCCAATTGTCGTTTTCGTTCTCATCCTTTGACCCTATTTTGCAGCCCCTTTTTCTGATGAAGCCCTTCCGAAGGGTGTTGCCATTGGTCTTGCCGATGGCTCAGGCTTCGCGGCGCCCTCCCGATTCCCTCTTCTTGATCCAGTACCCGTTTTTACTGCTGATAAGCCGGCGGAGTTGGTCAAGAGAGTGGCTGATGGGCATCATCTCATGCTGCGTGAGCTGATTACTGATGCAGCGTTGACAGACGTGGCCAGGGCGGAGTTGAAAAAGCCCCAGTTCATGTTTGGCGATGTCACGGCTGACCCTTCGGCTCTACTGCTTGGAGAGAGTAAATGGCTTCGTGTCGTGGATGAGGTCCATTACTACCTTCCTAGTATGTCGAGGTGGTTTTCGATATTCGAGTTGTGGTCGCTCGCAGTCCCAAGATCGATGAACTGGGATCTCACTCCTAGCCAGGATGGGGTAGTTTGCGGTGTCTTCACAGGGTCGTCCATCGGGTACGGGGTCGACAGCTCTTGTAAATGCGTGGTCACCTTGCGTCTCGGCTTGTTGAATAATGAATGGCCTATGGGGGAGACGACTGCAGTGATAGAGACTTTCCACCACCGTTTCTTCCAAAGCAGGGGGACAATTTCCTCCGAAGGACTTCAGGGCTCCGGGATGGATTCATTCTGCGCCTGGTAGTGGTACGTGGTGGTACAAGATTACCGAGGGATGGAATTTGAATCTCTAATGACAACATGACCTCACAACCATATACCAACGAATAAAGCATGTTGCCGGTCGGTGTACGAACCGTTGTGCGATACGCCCATAAGCTCTCGCCCAGCTTATCATTCTAATCACGCTTGTTGTTGGAAGTCATCTTGGTTAAGATCTTAACGATTGTTTTGTTGAAGGCCTCGGCCAAGCCATTCGCCGAAGGGTTGTAGGCTGTTGAGGAGAGGTTCTGTATCCGGAACTTGTCACAAAACTGGATAAACGCGTGACTAACGAATTGTGTGCCGTTATCATGGATGATATGTCGAGGTATACCATATCGGTATATGACATGATGTTTGATAAACTTAATCACGTTATTGGTCTTGACTTCTCTTAAAGGGACAGCTTCAACCCATTTAGAAAAGTAGTCGGTGATCGCGAGGATGAAGCGATGACCTCTCGCCGACGGCGGGGATATTGGTCCGACGATATCCATCCCCTATGCTTCGAAGGGTCATGATGCCATTGTCGGGTGTAGGTCTTCAGGAGGTTAATGCAGGTAGTTGGCGTGGATTTGGCACGCGTGGCAACGCTTTGCGTAAGCAACCGCGTCGCTGACCATCCCAGGCCAAAAATAGCCTATTCTCTGTAATCGATCCCAAAGCTTGGGTCCGGGCTGGTGAGCTCCGCAAGTACCATTATGGGCTTCGCGTAGGGCCTCTTGTGCTTCTATCTTTGAAAGACATCAAAGTAACAAGCCGTCATACGACCTTCGATACAACGTCTTCGTGGTCGAATCGTAGTAGAACCTTAAGGCACGCCAGCGGACAGACTCTCGCTCTCTAGCGTCTTCGGGCAACATGTTATACAGGACGTAGTCGATGATCGGGAGACGCCAATCTTTCGGGTCGGGCCGATCCTAAACTTGGTGAGTGGCATTCACTTCTAGAACGTCTTTAGATCAAAAGAGTCTTCGGCTTGCCACAGTGACCCATTGAGTCGTTTCTGGTGGCTGGGCCAAGTTAGCCGCCAGGTATGCGAGAGCATCTACGTGCGTGTTCTTGGAAGGGAGCACATGCTCGATGCAGAAGCTTTCGAATGACTCTATTAACTTGGTAGCTGCTTTGTGAAGTGGGATCAGGTCGTCATTTCTGACTTTGTATTCCCCCGTCATTTGCTTGACAATGAGCTAGGAGTCGCCATAGGCCTCGAGGTGCTTTATCTCTAACTCCTTTACCAACTCAAGTCCAATGAGTAGCGCATTATACCCAGCCACGTTGTTGGTGCATGGCTCTGTTAAAGAAAAAGCTCGGGGTAGTATGTGGTTATGCGGGGAAGTGAGAACCACCCCCACTCCTGCAATGATAGATCCGCTCGTGCCGACGCGAGACGTGCCGTCAAAGAATATCTACCAGGCTTCCGCTGGGGAGGTCGTGTTGACTTCGGGGGGTTCATCTGGAAAATCTTCAAATAAGTCAGTTTTCACCCCTAGCGGATGACTGGCCATGAGATCACAGATAGCCTGTCCTTTGACTGACTTCTGTGGCATGAAGTGAATGTTGTATTACGACAGCAGGAGCGCCCATCTGGCCAAATGCCAGTTTAAGGCCGTAGGCTGCGTTATGAAGACTCGGATGGGGTTCAGCCGAGAAATAACGTGGATGGTTTGGCCGACTAGGTAGTGTCGCATCTTTTGGATGGCAAATACCAAGGCTAGACACTCCTTTTCAACCATGGAGTATCGCCGTTCAGCGCCCTGTAGGGTTCTACTTAGGTAATAGATACCATGCTCGTGGCCGACATCGTCATTTTGTGCCAAAAGAGCGCCCAGAGAATGCTCCATAGCCCGTATGTAGATGAAGAATGGTTTTCCTGAGATTAGAGCCGTGAGGATAGGTGGGTTCTAGAGATAGGCTTTGATCTCCTCAAAGGCCCATTGGTAAGGCTCGTCCCACACGAAGGAAGTACCTTTCTTCATCAGTTTGGAGAAGGGTTGACACT
Source organism: Asparagus officinalis (assembly GCF_001876935.1). NCBI lineage: Eukaryota > Viridiplantae > Streptophyta > Magnoliopsida > Asparagales > Asparagaceae > Asparagus > Asparagus officinalis. The sequence goes on from NC_033796.1 coordinate 66,907,177, forward strand.
TACCCGAAAGATTTGAGATGAACCTTCGGATATAAGCCAATCGTCCCTGAAGGCCCCTTAGCTCCTTAAGATTCCGGGGTGGCTGAAGCTCTTGAATAGCTCGTACCTTGTCTGGGTCAATTCAGATTCCTTTTGTTGTTACCACGAACCCGAGGAATTTACTACTGGACATCCCTAAGAATGACTTCGTAGGATTCATCTTGAGTTGGTGAGTTCTCATGAGTTCAAACATCACCCTCAAGTCTTGGAGATGGTCATCTTTACTGTGACTTTTTATGACCAAGTCGTCCACATAGCACTCGACCGTCTTTCTCAGGTGATCTCGGAAGATCGTGCTCATGGCGCGTTGTTAGGTTGTGCCTGCGTTTTTGAGTCAGAATGGCATTACCGTGTAGCAGTATACCCCCATGGGAGTCCTGAATGAAGTGTGTTTTTCATCCTCGGGGTGCATTTTGATTTGATTGTACCCTGAGAATCCATCCATGAAGGACATCCTCTCAAAACCACACATGTTATCAATGATGACATCCGTGATGGGCAAATGAAACTCGTCTTTTGGGCAAGCAGCATTAAGATCCCTGAAGTCAATGCAGATGTGAATCGTACCATTCTTCTTCAGGACTAGAACAATATTAGCTATCCAGTCAGGGTGTTGTTCCTCTCTGATGAAGCTGGATTTGATCAGTTTCTTCACTTCAGCCTCGATTGCCTCCATGATTTTCTGATGAAACCGCCTCTGCTATTGTTTGACTGGTCTGACATCTGAGCCGATGTTGAGGCGATGCATGGCGACCCGTGGATTGAGGCCGGGCATGTCCTCGTAATTCCATGCGAAGACATCAATGTATTCCCGTATGAGGATAATGAGATCTTCCTTCTCTTGGGGAGGTAGACTACCACTAATGAATATGGGCTTGGGATTAGTCTCATCGCCCATGTTCACTGATGAATATGGGCTTAGGATTAGTCTCATCGCCCATGTTCACTTATAGGATTTCATCTTCGGTCGGTGGTTCACGTTGCTCGAAGCGACTATTCCACTGAGCGTTGACGTGGCGGTCCTATGTCTCATCATAAAGCGGGACCTGTCCATCCCCTGCCATTTCGGCGGGATCAATCGTAGCCATGTTGACTGTAAGTTTGTCGAACAAGTCCCCTATGCTGACGTCTGAGTCCCATGCTGAGGTTGTTAATAATCGATCCCTCGAACGCACATAGTCGGAGTCCTCGCTGAAATAACAGAACAAATCCGATGAGGAAGATGAGTAGCCTAAACCTCTCCGAGTCCTGTTGAAGTAATTTGAGGGTTTGCCTTTAGGTATGTAAGCAGGTCGGATGATCGTCTTTTGCCCTCGGTTATAATTCAGGCCCTCTGGGCGAGTGAGGTCGTACCCCATGTTGCTCATCATGCGCTTCGCGATTTGACTGTACTGCGAAAACTGAGGCGCGGGGTCTTCATCTTCAGACTTGTCCCACAACGTGCGCAAAGGGTGATCGATGCGTCCGAAGATAATATCTTTTTGATAGTTATCCCGGGCTGGCACGACGAGTACGGAAAGTGCAGGGAATGGTCGTTATAGAGCTTCGATATTAGGTCGTTAGGCGCATCATCCTCGGATGTTGAGTAAGACGACAAATAAGCAAAGTTGAACTTCTCATTCAAGATAATCTCTTCCACCTGAACAGCGTCGGTTACATTGTGACTTTCGCAGCTGATTACAATTGATTCGAAATCGTTCAGGACTAGGTTGTCTCCGTACTCAGGTTTGCTATCCGCCTCATTGCCGCTCTCGAGCTCCTCAATTGGTGGCTCGTTGGGGTTCTGGTACAGCAGAGAGTCTGTGAAGTAGTTCTCGACGCCCTTGAAGGATTGCTTATCGGCCACTACTGTTTTCACCCGCTCGTAATCATCCACATACTTTAAGCATTGATGTAGCGTGGATGGGACTATCCGGTTACTGTGGATCAACGGATGTCCCAAAAACACATTGTAGGATGGCTCAGCATCGATGACGTAGCAGGTCACCTCTGTCTTTATGTCGCCTATTCGGCACTTCAGACGGATCTTACCGAGCGGCCGAGTCCCAGTGGCATTGAAGCCAAAGATAGTCGTGGTAGTCGTGGATAGATTGGGGGTATCCCCAGGTGTTTGATCAACTTTAGGGCATTGTAGGATGGCTCAGCATCGATGACGTAGCAGGTCACCTCTGTCTTTATGTCGCCTATTCGGCACTTCAGACGGATCTTACCGAGCGGCCGAGTCCCAGTGGCATTGAAGACAAAGATAGTTGTGGTAGTCATGGACAGACGTTTCGGGGGTATCCCTAGGTGTTTGATCAACTTTAGGGGTACGATGCTTAGAGCAGACCCCGGGTCGATTTGAATTCGATCCACTTTTGACGAACCGACATATCCCGTGAAGTGCAGTGGTCGGTCATGAGACGTGTTTTTGATGAGCATGTCCTCAGGAGTGAATGTGATACAAGGGACCCGCCTCTCGGTGGTCTGGCAGTACATCGCACATTCCCG
>NC_033796.1:66910705-67000903 GCF_001876935.1 Asparagus officinalis
CGAAATATAACGGCCGATCGTGGTTCGAATTCTTCGTCTGCATATCTTCTTTGGTAAAAGTAATGCAGGAAAGGTTTTTAGTTGCTATGTTGCACTGTTGACTCAGCGGTTCTGGCTGTTCAGGCACCGACTTGACTTGAGTCAGAAATACCTTTGGTGAAAGTAATGCAGGAAAGGTTTTTAGTTGCTATGTTGCACTGTTGACTCAGCGGTTCTGGCTGTTCAGGCACCGGCTTGACTTGAGTCAGAAATACCTCTGCATTGGCCAAAGCTTCTTGTAGGGCCTCCCTGGTTTCTTTGGATAATCGCAGCAACTCATACAGCGTTATCCGTGCAGGAATGTTGGCTAATTGCGCCATAATGTCGAAGCTATGCGGAGTCTTCGAGCTTTCCGGTTTGTCTCTTCCAATTGGACGACTGAAACGAGACTGCTTCGGATTCTGTACCTCTTGGGGATTCTTCTCTTTTGGTTTATTCACCGGTTGTCGTAGAGCTTCTTTACCCGGTGTGGGACTTGTAATCACTCCCATCTCCGTGAGAGTTTTGGCTGGTCCCCGCTTGTTCACCCCCTGCTCACTAGGTGGCGGATAATTGTAGTGATATTCATTTCCGCTCCGTGTCGCAAAAGCTTCTTGTTCTTCTTCAGAGAGCGGGAAAGTGGGGATTCTTTCGTCATCTTCCCCTGGGATAGCAGAGACTCCATAACAAGACTTCCCTTTTCCTTTAGACTTCCTCCCGGATGACGAACCGGCCCATTGTTCATCTCCAATCAGATCTGGATGAACCCAAAGGATTTCGCCATTTGGGGTTGTGTGCGGCACAAGTCCCTTTTGGCGCTGTCCGTGCGGGTCGTCATTCACCGTCTTCATCCCGACTTTGGTGACGCGTTTTGGCTCGAACCAAGTTGTATATTCATTACATTGCTGTGGTTTTGGGAACTTCCCGTTACATAAATCGTCCACCCCCAGTTTCCTCTGCGGAACTGGTTCGGACATTATTATCAGTTAACTAACCGGGTTATCCTTAAGAATATTAGCTTAATATTCTCCAGGAACTTCCCGTCAAAAGTGGGGAAACAGTTTAGACTCATATACCTATTGGAGTATCAGGGAGTAGTTTAACCTCTTATACCGGTCGGAGGATTGAGAAACAGTTTATACTCGTATACTCTTTGGAGTTTTGCCGTTCTCAATTGGCTTACCTTAGCGTTATGACGCCGGCTTCAACCAAGGTCTGAATGCTATTCTTGAGAGCAAAGCAATCCTTGGTGGGATGAACGACCCTCCTGTGGTATGCACAGTACTTTGGGTCCGTAGTGTTGTCAGCTTCCTCCTGATTTGTGATAGGTGGTAGCTTGATCTTGTTACCTTCAAGGAGGGATTCGAAGATGGCTGGAACGTCTTCGTCCTTGAAGGAATACTCTCTTTGGAGTCTCGGACCCGAAGTCTTTTGCTGCCTTCGGGATTGCTGTTGTGACGCTTGATTAGCACCACCAGTAGCTGCAGGTGTTTTGCCCTTACCACGAGAGGCGAAATTTGAGTCCAGCGGATTAACCGTCGGTTGGTTCCTCTCGGCCTTCTTCCTTCTAAGGAATCGCTCAGCCTGCTCCCCTCGGGCCTTCAGATCCTTCCAAGTGTCAGACGGTGCTGTTCCCATTGCTTCCAACACGTCCAACGCAAGGTTGTTGTGGCAAGTTTGGAGGATGAATTCCTCTGTGATCGGGTCCCGGCAATTCATCGCCTTGTTCCGGAATCTTTTGACGAAGGTATCGACTAACTCTCCGTCCTTCTGCTTCTCATCGAGCAACGATCCGATAGATATCTCGGTGTCGTCGTCGAAGAAGTTGGCCAGGAACTTGGTCTCCATGTCATCCCAGCTGTTTACGCTGCCTGGCTTGAGGCGGCGATACCAATCGAAGGCGGCTCCGCGAAGAGTGCCGACGAATGACCGCACCATCAGAGGCTCATTACCAGAGATCACCCCCAAATGCGATTTGAAGTAAATCAAATGCTGGGTAGGTGAACCCATCCCATTAAACGGCGTGAAGTTAATTAGATTAAACTTCGCCGGATATGGGATCGATTCCCATTCTCTTGGGTATGGGCAAGGAATGCCTGTTTTCTTCGTCTCTTGAGCGGAAATTAGTGTGTTGATTTTGCTCTCGAGGTTCTTGATCTTCAGGTTTTCGCCGGTTTCTTCGCCAGCATTCTCATTACCACCCCCTGCGTTGACGGGAGGATCATTGGTGTTACGAGCATTTGTATCCTCATCTTCCACATTAATCGGGTTACGATGATTCTGCTCGCCTTGTTGGTTCGCCAATGCTTGGATCTGTTGGTCATGCATTTCTCTCATCTGCTGCATGGCCATCTCCATCTCAAATTTGAAACTTTCTTTCTGCTTAGCCAAAGCGTCTTCAAGCATCTTGGCCATCTGCTCCGCACTTATCATCAGGGCCTCGCGGGGTTGTCCCTCGCTGGATACTGTATTATCTGATGCCACCGCGGAGCCGGCATCAGATTCTTCATCTTCTGAAGGGCGTCTTGTCCGAACCCTACCATAGGTTGCTCGCTCTATGGTTCCGGACTGCAGACGGGTTCTAGGTCGGGAGGCTCTCAGAATCGACTCGAAATCATCTCGTGCCGATGTCTTCTTGCTCGTCATGTTGGTGGTGACCCTCGGAGGTTTTGGCGTTTCCGCATTGAGTCTTTCAAAAACTGAAACTCTTTCGGGGACCGCCTTAATGCAATTGCATTCCGACAATACCGCCCGAATGAGTTTGGAACAGGGACATTGAATTTCCCGTTCTCGGGGACTCCTCTTCCTGGTTCTATTCGTACCCCCAGCACGATAGTACAACTCGTCATTTTGACAGTCAGAGTAACCTATCGTGTGCGGGCACGACTTCTTAGGTATAACACCATCATTATCAGATGACAATGTTTCCATCTGAGGTTGAATCGCCTTCTTTGGGCATTCAAAGGTTACACGCCTAGAAACGTGCCTTCGTGGGCGCGAGTCTTCAGCGTGCTCTTGGACTTTGATGCGCAAGTTAGTGCGCGCAGCTGCCTTGAGCTCTTTGTCATACTGGAAGTGACGATGACCCCCAGTGTGTTGAGTCGTTCTGGGCTTCCTCATCGGGCCCAAACGCTCGTGAACTGGAGCTTTGCCTCTCTCATCCGGACTTAGACCGAGGCGCTCTAAAATTGGCTTCTTCCTTCGGGATGATTCTGCATGATCTCCCGGAGAAGCTATTGGAATTAACGGCGACTTTGATTGATTCGCCGGAGGTTGGCCTTGCTTTGAAGGCTGCAATGGCTGCTTTTTGGCCTGGGTCGCCACTTCAGACTTAGGCTTCCAGACTTGGCGAGTTGGTGGTGGCTTCTTCGCCTCCTCCTTTTGCAGTCTTCTACGGGCTTCCTGAGCTTGAGCCCGTGCCTGCGCTGACATCGCGCGGCGCTTGCGAATACGCTCCTCGAGCGTCGAACGGTTCCGTTTGACGCGGACCCATTCATTCTTTGGCGGCTTGGAAGAGTCGCCGTTCATTGGTGATTGAGGCTGTTTGCCTCTTCTGTTCTTCAACTCCGCGTTGTAGCGGAATCCGTCCATAGACTCCATCGCCTTAGCGAGTTGCCGCGCAAGGCGTTGACGACGCCTCTGGCGGGCTCTCTTTGAGAGAGTCACAACGCCCTGAACAGTGGAGGCGTTGGCGGGAGCTGGGCTGACCTGGTTGGAGGTCGGTGGAATTTCATCTGACGCAACTTCGGCGTCAGTTGGGTTGAGAGCTTCGTGGGCTTCCCGAGCAGCTTCAAACCAACGAGCTTTTCTCCCGGAGGAGAACTTCTTGGACTTGCGGGGGGAGGTAGATCCGGACAAGGACACGTACTCCTCGAACTTGGCTTGGTCGAACTCGTACTCGACCTCCTCCACGACCGGGATTGCAATCCGCGGCTGCGACGCATCGATCTCGTTGGCGAGATCGTCGGCTCCCACTGTGGTCGCCAGATTGTTCGCGGGGAAAACTGTTGTCTTTTTCATTGAAATAATTGTCATCTTGGGTTACAAAAGATCCGGTCTTTTTTTAGATCCGGTTACAATTAAATCAAGGAAAAATAAGAAAAATTACAACTTTCCTTTTGTGAACAAATCGCGAGCTCCTGTTTTGCGGTCGCTCGCTTTGGTGGGTTCTTTGCCTGCGCCGGGGTTAATCCGTGGACCACCGCGCGATCTAGATCCGGTCGGATCTACACGATTATACGGGTATTATTCCACGAAGGGAATAATAGCCGGGAGGGATTAGTCCACCAAGGGAATAATCGCTCAGATCTCGGGATCTAAGACCAAGCTTAGATCTGGAGTGTGATATCGTGTAGATCTCAGATCTGTTCTTTGTCTCCTCTCGAAATCCTGCCTTTTCTGACGTAGGTGCTCGCCGAGGATCAGATCTGTACGTGCAAGTCTTCAAAGCTCTGAATTCACTCTTCAATTCGGCAGAGTTTTGGCTCTTGAAATTCCGACCTCTTCAAATGAACAACCCCTTGGCCTATTTATAGGCTCCTTGAGATGGTTCGGTTTCGGCCGAGTCCCTCCGGGTGTTGTTCGTTCCGTTGTTTTCCATTGTTTCCGGTTCTGTCCGTGATTCGGTTGTGGTTCTGTTGTGAACTTTGATTTGTTCGGGATCTTGATTTGGAAGCCTGGATCCCGATTAGGCAGTAAATCGGCTTTTGAGTTTGAGTTCGAAACTGATCTTGATTCGATCGCGATTCGTCCGAGTCCGCTCTCGGTTGGATGACTCGTTGATTCCTCAACTCGTTAGCTTGATTCTGCACGCGGGTGGATTCATTCCGTTGTTCGCGTGTGATTCGTCGATCTCGTCGCCTCGTTGGTTCGTCGGTTTATGCCGAACTGTGCTAATGGACCTATAAGCAATTTTATATGCCTACATCGATTAGTTAACATTAGACTTTCATCGATTTCCTATAGTTAAGTTAACATTACACTTCCAAACGATAGTCATCCTTTGGACTCTTGTGAATCGACTGGTTAATACTACACCTCTATCGATCACTCCCTTTGGCACGTGAACATTACACCTCTGTCAATGTTTCTTAGTACTGTTATGTTAACATTACACCTCTGAACAATGCTAATTTTTCAAACTTGGTACGTTAACATTATGCCTCTATCAGTTAGATTCAACTACCTAGTTAATATTACACCTCTGTCGGTCATCCTAATTGACTAGTTTAATATTATACCTTTGTCAAATGTCCTCACACTATCATGTTAATATTACACATCTGAATGGTGTCAACTTGATCAAGCTATTATGTTAACATTACACCTCTACTAGTTTGATCCCAACATCATTATCCCCAACAAAGATATCACTATGATACGTTAACATTACCCCCTATCATACACACATGAAGGGAGATAATGAGTTCTTTTATTTATTAAAAGAGCTAAAATGGTTACAACAAGATCACTATAAGGAAAGTGGATACAAAGTGTGTATCTGTGCAACACACTCAGCAATCCATGTATTCATGACTTCATGAGCACCCTTCTGGGCGTGTTCCCACAAGATTCTAGGATCGACGGGAATAGCCTGAGATCTGATAACCAAAAGCCTCCCCATTTTAGCTTGAAGCTCCAAAACCTGAGAGTCTCACTCCTTGGCCAACTTGGCTAGATTAAGCTTAAGCTCCTTATTCTTGTGTAAGCTGCCTCCAAACGCACTTGAGCTGCAGCAATGGTCAACTTGGCCTTATTGATTATCGTATCCTTCTCCTAGATAGCATCTTGAAGCTCTGTGTGGTGAGCGTTAGCTGATGCAATGCTATCATTTGAACTGCAGACTTCCACATTGATCCTCTCCAATGACACACAGGAAAATTCACTAGCCTAACAGCAAGTTGCTAGCAAGCGACGTAATTCAACCTCCACAATGTTATCAAGGTTAGTCGTACGAAGTCCATGTACCTCTTGGCAAAAGAATTGTGCTTTGTTGATCACCATCTTGAAAGGTTTGGTGTGGACAGAACCGGCTACTGATGTTAAAACACCTAGCTGATCCCTCAACAATTTGTGGGTGCAAGTAGATAATACTATCTGTGAGTTCAATTTAGCTGCGAGACTCTGGTTGAACAATCTTGTCAGACTCTCCCTCAAAATCTTTATCTCTACCTCCACCAAGTCCTTGAGATTAGGAGAGGGAGGAACCTCCGTGAAACTCGAAGGACCTGCTTTAGTAGAGACCACACCATTGCATCTATGGTAGTCCGAGAGATAGTAGGCGCGACTTGTATCAACTTGTTGCCCGACATGAGAAATGGTGCAAGCGTCACCAAGATGTTTGAGTTGGTAGATGAGATCGTTGTCCTCACAACCACCACCGTAGTCATAAGCATATCCACAGGTACAACTTCAACACTAATGGATGAGACCTCTAGCTCATCAAAAATAGCTGCAACCACGCTTGGACCTTCATCAAAATGAGGTTTAGGACTTGGTGGCCCCACCCTTCTAGCCTCTACCGGTATAGGAGAAACTGAAATGTCATCATCATCATCTGAAGATTCATAGACAATCAATTTTCACTGCACTAACAAAACAGGTGTTGGCGTAGAAGCCTCGGTCATTTCAGTGGCAGGCACCGATGCTAAAATGCCAGAGGCGCCCTCAAAATCAATCACTGTTTCAAAACAACCACTCGTAGGAAAATACGTAGGGATTGCTTCACCTATGGTCCCAAAGTCAGACTCATCATCTGTTAGATAGACAAAGTGTTTGTTACCAAAACTGGAGCAACCATACTAAGACAGGCGGAAAGTACCTGGCATATACAAAGAGCTACCAATGTCACCAAGATTGCCTACATCATCAGGATTAGTCAAATAGGCATTAGTGTCATTGTGCCCATAATCTACTTGCTCCTCTTTGTCGTCTAGAGGAATGGGCTCCTTACCTGCATAAAGAAGTGCATCAGCCAAAAGCACTTTAAGATGGAAGTCATGAACATATAAGCAGAAATCACCTAAAGAGCCAATCCTAGGTTCTTATACTAGGACTGTATAGGACTACTCCCTAATCCTCAAAGAGTCCCTAGGCACAGGCTTAGGCTCAAGAGACGCTAAGCGCTGCTTCTTTGAAGATGGCGAAATATGTAGTGACCTCTTTCCTTTCCCCCACCCTCTACTAGGTACTCCTTGATGAGGCTCTTATTTAGTCGTCTCTCGGATGTTGATGCCAACTTGCCTTTGAGGGGTAGGATGTTTAACTTGCTATTCCCAATCTTCATCCAGCACACCTTCTACCAGGACTTCTCAAAGTTCAGGAACTCTGCTATTTGAACCTTTCCTGGATAATTCCTTATATCATCAGGAGATCCAATACAAACCAGTTTTATTCACCAAAAATTTAGGAGGAGGATCGATCATCTTGTTGTACCACTTGCAAAACCTTAATGTCATGCAATAGTTAGGCATGTGTTGAGGGAGTGAGAACTGAGCTCCTGTAGCCTCTGCAACAAAGTGGTACCAAGTACGAGCCCCGTCTACCAAGCTTCCTGTTCGTAGCAAACCTGGATTCGGATTCCTAACATACAGCTGATCGTAGACAAATTGGTGGGAAAATCTACATGAAAAATAGGGTTCGATGTAGCACTCCATACCATTCAACCTAGTGACGAGGTGACCTGGTCGGATGTTTACTAACTATTTGAAACACCTACTAGGCAAGCAAGTGAATCACTAACTACTCATGCCATCTTCAAACTCGTCCCCAGGACTAACACCATCAATTGAGGGGAAGCACCATTAAAGATCATAAGCATCCTTATTCTGAAGAACTCTACGAACTCCAACAAGGTACTTAACTAGGCATAGCAACTAACATCAATTGAGGACAGTGCTGAGTGAACCATATCGCCAAATAGGTATACGGTAACTCCTCCCTGGGATTAGGATCCAAGCACCCTAAGATTGGGCACTTGGTTCCTCGGGCAGCTAGATCCCTACGTCAGATGTTCAGTGCTAATTTCCTTAGTCCATGATGTATGTAGCTCACCATTTTTGGTAGAAGAGCTAAGCTGTACTGAGAGGTTAACAACATGGCAGGGTATAGCACCTTAATCAAGATGCGATCCTTTGACTGAGAAGGCACAACATAACCTTTCAACCAAATAGAGAAGAACTCTGCAATCAATGCCAATTCAGATATTGGCTCCGTCACTTAGTGATGGAAGCTCTCAAATTGGTCACCAGCATGAAACCCGCACACGTCAGAGTCAACAGTGTGCAATCTGAAGCCATCCTTGATGATGTAAGTCTCGACATCAGCATCCATGGCCAAAAGGATCGGACCCACTTTCCCCTTTTTACTAACATTAGGGAATATGTATTTTGCCTAAGGAACACGAGGTACAGTAGAGTCATGACCGGTACATCCCCCCCATAACTTTCTGGCAAATGAGGAAGTGACAGACCAGTTCCCGAAATGCCTCTACAACATGGGCAGTATGAGAGAAAGTGCTCAACTCCTTATTAGTAGAGAAACACTCCTCGTACAGATGATCCCCCATTGGTAAACAAGACACCTCAGACATCTCGTGAAGGGTGAACCCGATCTACCCCACCTGAGTGAAGAAGGTGTCGCTATCGCTATTTTACAGCTCAAGAATGCTACACAAAATTGGTGCACAAATCTTAGTGCCAAATTTAGAAACTCTAACTATAGCATAGAGCCCCAATTCTCGTAATGGGTCATCTAAAGTGACAAGAGTGAAGTCTACTAAATGTGACCACCATCGGGTATCTGTCGATCTAATCTAGCTAGGGAACCTGGCATCCCTATCAGGTTACTGACTGCCTATTTTGGCAAGTTCATTCCCCAAGGTGTTTAGGACGACAGCAACTTCACGGACTGGTGCGTCCTCATTCACGAGGCTTGGACACAGCCCTATGATGTTAGTCCTAAAGTGTCCCTCTTGGCGAAAGCCACCTCCATGCTTCAAAATGCTTATTTTAACACTATCCTCCATATTTGTGAGGTTATAGTGCATGAGGCGAGGTACGACGAGGCGTTGCAAAAATAAGAAGGAGAGCTGATGCTTTATCACCAACAAAGCAAATTGACGGTCTCTGTGAACATAATACCAATATTCTTCTCCTCAGTGGAAGAGAGAGTTGCCACCGGTGACATTGTCTCTGAAGAGGAAAAGTGGCTTCACCGATATGTCTTCATAAGGGACGAAGATATTTGCATTGGTGATTATCTCTCGCAAAATCTTATAGCTGTGCACAAGAATGGCCTCAATCCTTTCTTGACTGCTAGTGTCAAATAAAAACGGGACGCTCCTGTTAAAAACATGCGTCACTTCAGGATTGTGAGTCCCATCATGACCAAAATGGTTGTGACGATTCACTAGAGTTCTTGAATAGGCAACTGCACAAAGATGACAATTGAGTTGGCAAATGAAGATCAAGTTCAGCCATCATACTCAAGAGCAGAGGCGAACCTCACTTACATTAAAAAACCATCTATATTGACTAAGTGTTGACAAGATGAAGTGGAGTTAAACCAAAAATAACGAACTTCGTTCATATGTTCAAGCTGGCGAAATTCATCCAACTAAAACAAGAGAATCTTGCTTAAGCGAAGGTCACCCCAAACTGACGAACATCACTTTAACGAATATCATTCAAAACAAAGCAACGAACTCTGCCTAAACGAAGTCCGCTGCAAAAGCCTAAAAAAGGCAAAGCGAGCCCCACCCAAAGAGCGAAGCTTGCCACAATGAACGTTATTAAATGGCTGCTGACAAAACCACGTTGCTAACGACAAAAGCTCATTGGAGAGACCACAAATGGCCATATAATCTCAACTTCAACGGTGAATCAAGTTTTCAGATGCCATGAGGCATTGTTTAGAGCCCAATGTGTGACGCCCCAGGGTTCACACAAGGCTGCAGTCCCAGGTGAAACCCGGATTGTCAAACCTGCCAAGCACCAACCACCATGCTATGACAAGTTTCACCATCACAATCACTATCTCTCTAGTGGAAACAATAAATAGGTGAAGGTACAGACAGGTAAAAATAGAAATAGGACAACACTGGATATACACAGAAGAAGCATAAGAAAAATCAATAATGAGCCCAACTGGAATAAAATAGACATATCTCTGAGTCTGAATTGAATCTCAAATACAATGAGTCACATAAACAAAGTCTCACAATAGCTCTCAACTCTATGAAACAAAATACAAATCTAGATTCTAAAATTTATCAACTACATGTGGAGTTCTGCAATAACTACAAAGTATGATACGTAACTAAATGAACAACTAAGAAGTCCCATCAACCTGCGACTCTCCGTGCGCCAGACTCGCTGCCTGAAAGGGGGGGAAAACAACGAGCGTCAAAGTGCTAGCGAGATCATCACTACCTCTCCCCAGGGGAAGGGGTAGGAGTATATAAAAAAATAGAGCCAGTACATACATATATTAAATCATTCATATAACTCTCTATGAATGAAAAACAAATAATCAATGATAAATACTCCAATCTCCAACATAAAGAATAATTATCTCATCTCGAATTACGTCCGAGTGACCTGCTCTAATATAAGAGGATACCAACTAAGCTAAAACAAATATATCTGTCATTCATAACGGGTGTATCAAATTCTCAAAGGAAATACCCTACTCGCGAGCAATCTATCTGGGAAGTAAAACTTACAACTGATCAACTCTTTAAAAATATTTTAAAAACTGGGAGGGGGATTAGGAGAGATGATACTCACATGGGGTTGAAGGAAAAACTTGTTAGAAACAACGTCGAAGGAGATCTCCACTTCAAAAGCCAAAAATCAACAAAAACCCAACTTGAAAGCCTCCAATCTTCTCCAAGAATTCAAAATAGGGTTTATGGGGGTTTGGTGGCTGTTAGGGTTCTTAGATATGATAAAAGAAAGAAATTTTCGTGAAAAATACAGGTATTTATAGAGGCAAACCCGAAACAAACCTGTTATACCCGAACCAGGAAACCTAGTCTGACTAGGAAAATACTCCTTCGGTATTTTGGCTATAACTTTCTCATACGACCTCGGAATAAGGTGATCTAAGACTTTTTGGAAAGCTGCTGAAGAGACCTACAACTTTGGTCTTTTACACTTTTCCAAATTCTAACTACATCGGTGTGAAAAATATAAAAACTCATAACTGGTCATTATTCCCAGATTTTCACTCTTTTGGCCTTTGTGCATGTTTTGTGCATTTGCACTCATATTTTCACAAATATACATTGAATTGATCTCAAATCAATTCTTATCATATCCAAATATCAAAATATATTATTTTTTACCATATAACATATTTATCATTATTTATCATAAAATATTCAAATTTAGGGGGTTTTACACAATGGACTAAGACTGAGGTTGATCTGAAGATCGCCATGGATAAGTTTAACACTTACCTATTGTCATCTCTAACTGCACCAGCACCTCATCAGCTCTCAGCTGATGAGTCCCTCAAGAAAAGCTTCTTCCCTTGGAAATAGCGTGACGAGGAGCCATTGATGATGAACTTTGGGGATTTTTGAGAAAGCAATGGTTCGAAGAAGAGTGGGAGAATTTTTGAATCAAAGTGAAGAAGAGAGAGGCAAACACTCTTATTTATAGGCTAAAAACCCCAAACTTCACTCAAGATTTCTCGTCCTAAACTTCACGAAGCATCTCGCCACCAAACTTGGTTGAAGATCTTATAATCAAACTCTGCCAAAGATTTCACCCCGAACTTCACGAGAGATTTTAACCTCGAACTTCTCCTAGGATCTCTCTTCGAATGAACTTCGCCATCAAAATATATTTTCACTTAGAAAAGGACAATGACAAACTTGGATCTAAGGAATGAACTTCGCGCACATCGAGTTGGACCAAGTCATCCACTTTCGAAGAAGGTGTGCCCACGTTCGAAGCGACCTTTGCCCATGTTTCAGTGAGCTTCACCAAGTTTGTGAAGTCCGCCCAAATAGCCGTTTCAAAGCTAATTTTAGGGGAGAACCGCTACCCATTAACTCCTACTTTAATAGCCACTTAATCCACAATTAAGGAGACCATTAACTCTCTCTCTCTCTCTCTCTCTCTCTCTCTCTCTCTCTCTCTCTCTCTCTCTCTCTCTCTCTCTCTCTCTCTCTCTCTCTCTCTCTCTCTCTCTCTCTCTCTCTCTCTCTCTCTCTCTCTCTCTCTCTCTCTCTCTCTCTCTCTCTCTCTCTCTCTCTCTCTCTCTCTCTCTCTCTCTCTCTCTCTCTCTCTCTCTCTCTCTCTCTCTTTTAACCTATAAAAAGAGAGGAGATAATTCATTTTAGGAGGACGGGTTCTGACTAAATGGAGAGATTAGAATTCTGACTCAATTCTGGCAGAAGAGTCAATACACGCATCACACTTGCGATCTTATTAAGAGACATTAAGTAATTAGAGAGATTAGAATTCTGACTCAATCCTGGCAAAAGAGTTAATACACGCATCGCACTTGCGATCTTATTGAGAGACATTGCTAAGAGAAGATTGATCTAACTTCCAAGCAACTCAACTCTCATCAACAACAAAAGACTCATTGTCTTGATCGGTGCGTCAATGGAGTACAAGATCAACGCTCCACCAGCACACAAAAAAGAACCCTAGGAAATATAAAATTTTCTTTATTTTATTGTAATCTACGTCAATTTTAATGCAAAAGAACCTGAAACAATGTTTCTATTTATACTTTTGTATGACACCTTCTCGTGTCCCTCTTTTTTCTTACACATCAATAAAATGAACATGGATATTCCCTTGTTTTTATGCTAAAAAAATTCAGTTTTTATTCCGTAAGTATAACCTATTTGTCAAGGGTTGGATGTGAGATACAACTTGTTCATTTTGTAAGTCTACAGTTGAAACAGATTCTCACCTTTTTTGGGACTGTGTTTTTACCAAAGAAGCTTGGGAACCCATCCTGTTCAAGTTGCATCTAAATATATGTCTTTAGACTTTGATAGCATATTACATTCTCATGGATCCTTTATTTTAGACAAGCAGCACCATTAGCTATAGTCTATATTATTCCCTATTTTCTGCTAGGGCTTATGGAGAGTCCACAATGATTTAATTTATAGAGACATTGTCATTTTAGCAAAAGATTTAATTGCTAATGCTGCGCACTTCACTATGTTCTGGACATGCAACATCGAGAAGAAGAAGGCTGCCAATATCCATGCAACAGTTAAATAGTATGCAATTCAAAGCTTACTACATGTGGATGAATCAGAAAATGGTCGGGGATAACTTTTGAAGCGGAGTATGCTCACTATTTTGTATATACTACTAGTAACTAGTTGACAGTTTTCATTCCTCATTTTGTTTAAGCTAAGAGTGAGTATGTTCGCTCTCTGATTTTGTATATACATACGTGTAATAGGTTTGGCTTTGGAAGATTGGCTCACTCTTGTTTCAAGTTTGAAATAATGTCAAAGGACCTCTATTTGATCTTGCCATGAGCTTGTACTCCTCCCAGTCATCTCTCTGTAAATAGGCCTCCTATAGATATGAAGAATCTTTTAAGATTTGTGCATCTTTTGATGGCACAAATCTTGAGACAAGATGAGTGGAGTGGACAAGGCCTCCTATCCACTTAAGTGGATAGAAGTTTTACTCTATATATATAACTAATCTTCATATTTTTTTTTCATTATTCCGTTGTCAAGTTAGTTTGAATTTTGATTTGACAATTAGTTTTATTATGCATAAATATTTGATAAATCTAGATTCATTAATTTTATGCATCCTTAACAATAGATATTATGAGAGAATTAATTCTAATATACAGAGTTTTAAATATCAGTCGATAATATCAATTTATCGCCGAGTTATCGGATTTGACCTCCTTCTTCTATGATGAGCTTAATTTTAAATCGGTTACCATGTTTGGATTTTTATCGATGATAATGATGCGATAAAGTGAGATATTATTGATTTATCGATCTAAAAATCAAAATTATCGGCTATATTTTGTTTGGTTTGAGTTTTGATTTCAAGCAACAACAATTTATTCAAGAAGCAAGTTTCTATAATTTGTTAGTGATGCTAAACATGTTTATTATATTTTGTAATATTTATACCTTATTAAGTATGGTTAGATTATATTTTAAAATATTATATTAGGTATATACACTATTTAATATGTCACTCTAATAAATACTACTTATTCCTAATATCCGCTATCCGGTATGGATGCTAACTATTAGATAAATCCCTGATAACCGATATTTAATACCTTCCTAATATATGGTTATGCAACTTTAATTTAGGTTTTATTTTTTCGTTTGGATACCATGGTGTTTTTCTTCTTGTGCTTTTCTAAAAAATACCTGTTGTGTTTTTCCCTTAAAGTGTTTTTGTTCAACATTAGTTTGACCTATTACAACATTAGTATTAAACATATTATTAATATATTATACATTAATTATAATAAAATATATTATAAATAAAATATTATAATATTTAGTTTAAATTATAAAATTATTATATAGATATTAAATATAATATAATATAATATAATGTATATAATGTATTATAATATTATATTGTACTTAATGAGTTATTTTATAGTTATTATTATATTAAAATTATTACATATTATTTTCAATTAATTATTTATTAATTATTTTTATATCAATTTGTTATTGTTATATAATATATAATATTTTTAAAATACTATTATTTTATTATTGATATAATATTGTACTATTATTAATATAATAATTACAATATTATTAATAAATATAATATTATTAAATAATGCTTAAATATTATTTGTTATTACTACTACATTATTAATAAATTCATATGTTACAAATATTTTTATATATATATAATCAATATATTATTAGTTTCTAATATGTTAGAGTTTATTAATAATACTTATAATTTACATATGAAATTAATATTATCGTATAGAACTATATACAATTTTTACATTAACATTGCTTAAGCAGTAAATTATTTTAGATTATTAAAAATTTATTTTACTTTTATAATATTATTACATTTTTTATATTCATAATCTATGTCATATTCTTAATATTATACTTTAATGAGTTATATTATTTAAATAATTATTATTATATTTATAAGCTATTACATATTATGCTTCAAGACGCATATTATATATTTTAATTATTTGATATGTCAATTTGTAATTGTTATATATTATATAATATTGTTTAAAATTAATATATTATTTATTATAATATAATATTTATACTATTATTAATATAATATACATAATATTAAATAATGTTACATAATTATTTTGATGTACTACTATATTATTAATAAATTTATATATAAAATATTTCAATAATTATATAAATATTATAGTTTCTAATATTTTAGAGTATATTACTTATACTATTTATAATTTGTGATAAAAATTAATATTATTATATTATGAATATATTATTTTTACATTATTGTATTATTATATAAGATATTTTAATTATTATATATTTATATTATTTAATAAGTATTACTAATATATTAAATTAATTATAATTTAATATAGTATAATATAATAAATATGTTGATAATAACTATATATTAATTATATTTAATATATTATGTTAGATATTATATTAACACCTCCTGAAACTCAAAACCAAAACACCAAACTTAAAACATCTAAAAGTTGTTTTGAAATAAGTGTTGTGTTTTTTATTTGAGGATGATTTTGCTCAAAAAACACCATGGTTTCCAAACACATGGTGTTTTATTTTTGGCAAAAACACTAGAAAAAAGTAAAACACCATGGTATTCAAACAGGAAAATTTTCATTTTTTTCAAACCAATTTTTTACATACTCATGTATATAAGTATCCAGTTTTCAGTGGAGGGAAAGCTGACGCCTTCCTTTTCATTCTGAATGCTAAAATATCTTATAAACTACTATATAACGCTACCTAATTGTATGGTAAAAAGCAAAGTACTGCTTGCAACTTCATTGCCTAATCTAAGACATAATCAAGTTGTATTTTGAAATTAGTCCTGCAAATCATGGCTTAATCTGATTGGTCTAGCTTGGATTTTTCTCTCCAATTGCTATTTCTATTCTTGATTAGAGGGATTAATTGAAACTAAGTTAAGAATTGCAAGACCTAATGGCAATTTGTGTGGTTTAAGGGACAAATTTCAAAATAACCTAAAAGTTGAGGAATCTAATAGCTATTTTCATGATCAGAGAGAGAGACAGAAGTGAAGAAGGACTCAAGAGGAGTGGTAGTTAAACACAAGGCCCGGCTCGTCGCGAAGGGATATGTTCAGCGCCAAGGGTGGACTTTAATGAAGTCTTTGCACCAGTGGCGAGGCTTGAAACCGTGAAGTTAATCTTGGCTTTAGCGGCGCAAAGAGGATGGGAGGTACATCATATGGACGTCAAATCAGCCTTCCTCAACGGTGATCTTATCGAGGAGGTATACGTCTCTCAACCCCCTGGCTTTGTTGAAGTAAGAAATGAGAAAAAGGTACTCAAATTGAGGAAAGCTCTCTATGGACTGCGCCAAGCTCCACGAGCTTGGAACTCGAAGTTGGACAAGAGCCTCTTCACTCTTGGTTTCGAGAGATGCCCACAAGAACATCCGGTACACAAGAAGTTGCATGTTAGTCGCGACGTACGATTCGAGAAGGACAAAGCATGGTGTTGGGAGCAAACACCACGCAAGCACAACGAGGAGGAGAGTGATTCACAGCCCGTGGGATCATTCATTGTGCTTGATTACGATGAAGATGGAGCCCCCGAAAGAGCCCCAAAAACTGCAGCAGCGACCGGCTCTGAAACAGCAGCAGCAACCGGCTCTGAAACTGCAGCAGCGAACTCTGAAACTGCAGCAGCGAGCTCTGAAACTGCACGGTTGCTGCTGCAGTTTCAGAGCCGGTCGCTGCTGCAGTTTCTGGGGCTCCATCTTCATCGTAACCAAGCACAATGAATGATCCCACGGGCCGTGAATCACTCTCCTCCTCGTTGTGCTTGCGTGGTGTTTGCTCCCAACACCATGCTTTGTCCTCCTCGAATCGTACGTCACGACTAACATGCAACTTCTTGTGTACCGGATCATACAACCGGTAAGCTTTGGACCCATCTTCGTAGTCGAGAAACACCATAGGATTGCTGCGATCTTCCAGCTTCTTCAGGTGAGGTTGCATGTTTTTCATATGTGCAACGCATCCGAAGACATGAAGGTAGTGGACCTTCGGCTTCCGCCCACACCAAGCTTCATATGGTGTCATCCCTTCGAGGCTCTTCGTCGGTGCACAGTTGAGGATATGGACAGCCGTATTCACCGCTTCTCCCCAAAAGAACGAGGGCATATTCTTGCTCTTTAACAAGCTCCTTGCCATCTCAATGATAGTCTGATTCCTCCGCTCCACAACACCATTTTGTTGCGGCGAATATGGTGCTGTGAATTGCCTTTTGATGCCCAGTCCTTCACAATAACTGGAGAAGTCCTTTGAGGTGAACTCCCCTCCTCGATCCGTCCGCAACATTTTCAACCTTAGGTCGACCTCCATCTCCGCTAGTGATTTGATCTTCTTAAATGCATTAAAAGCCTCATCCTTTCTTTTGATAAGACTGATCCACATGTAACGACTGAAATCATCTACGCATAGCAGAAAATATTGGTTATCTCTCGGTTTCGCCGGTGTGATTGGTCCACAGAGATCGGCAAAAATAAGTTGAAGGGGCTTCTCTGCACGATACGTCGAGGAGGATGGAAATGGCGTGCGATGTTGCTTTCCAATCAAGCATCCATCACACAGTTGATCTTGTTGCCCCAAGACCGACATGCCTTCAACCATCTTCTTGTGCGCTATGCTCCTTAGCGCCGGAAAGTTCAAGTGACCGTAGCATGCATGCCATAGCCACGACTTATCCTTGAGGTTCACCAGAAAGCACACGGGTTGGGCAAGGCTAAGATCAAGAACGTACAACCTGTTTCGACTCCTCTTCACATTAGCTAATAGTCTCCATGTGTTGTCGAAGATGCAGAGAGAGCCATCCTTTATTGTGCTTGCACATCCGTGTTCATCAAGTTATCCAATGGACACGATGTTGCTTCGGAGCTTCGGGATATAATAGACATTGGACAACGTGAGATGTTGCCCATTTTAACATTGGAACAAGATAGTTCCACGCCCACAAATATTGACGACGGATTCATCATCAAACTTTACGTTCCCCTTGACGCTTTCATCTAGGTCGGAGAACTTCTCCTTGCAACC
This sequence comes from Asparagus officinalis, assembly GCF_001876935.1. Classification (NCBI taxonomy): domain Eukaryota; kingdom Viridiplantae; phylum Streptophyta; class Magnoliopsida; order Asparagales; family Asparagaceae; genus Asparagus; species Asparagus officinalis. The sequence continues at coordinate 66,929,023 of NC_033796.1, forward strand.
CGTCATATGATTGCTAGCCCCGGTATCGAGGTACCACGCCTCAACTTCATGAAGGTTTGGCATCACCTTCTCCTCGTTGAGCATCAATACATCCTCACACTCCTCCGAATGTCCGAGTTCACACAACTCGGCTTTGAGAAGAGCTGGCGCATCATCATCCCGCTTCGCAAAGTGGGCTTTTTCTCCGGTCTTCTCGGAACGGCACTCGTTTGCAAAGTGCCCAAACTTGCTACACTTGTAACATTGGAGTTTGCTTTTGTCCCGAGTCTTCTCTTGATGAGTTGGTCCATGACCACGCCCATCATTGGGTCTATAGCCACGGCCACGGCCTCGCCCACGAAAATGACGCCCACCACCTCGTCCCTTTGAGGAGCTTGATGCGGTATCATATTTTGCCTTCCATTTGGATTCCGTCAGTAGAACCCGCTCCTCCACCTTCTCATTGGTGGGTCTTTGACGGCTAGAGAGCCGTTCTTCGTGGGCTTTCAGAGACCCAATGACCTCCTCCAAGGTCATGGTCTTCAAGTCCCCGAATTGTTCCATCGTAGACACGATTTGCAGGAATTTTTCGGGAACCGCACGGAGAAGCTTCCGGACGACATAGGTCTCTTCGACCTTGTCTCCCAATGCACGGATCCTATTGACGTTGGTTGTCAACTTCATAGCAAAGTCATCGACCGTCTCCGCATCTCCCATGCGAAGACATTCAAACTCCCATCGCAGGGTTTGAATTTTTGCTTCTCGGACGCGCTCCGCGCCCATGTGCATTGTCTTTAGCATCTCCCATGCTTCTTTGGCCGTTTTCTTCTCTGAGATCAGCATTAGCGTCTCCTCGCTGATACTTTGATAGATGGCGGCTAACGCCATCGAATCCTTCTTGCTATCCACCTCCTCATCTTGATTTTTTGGTTCGATCACATCCCAAACTCCATTCACGCCCATGAAAACCCGCATCTTCAATGCCCACGACGAGTAGTTATCCTTCGTCAGCAAATGATAATGGATGGTCATCGACCCATCCTTCATCGAGAACTTCGACGTCGCCGTGTTAGACATTGCTGAGGATGCAGAAGGCATTTCTTTTGGCTGAGGAATTTAGGTGTGGCTCTGATACCAAATGAAGAAAACAAAAAAAAGATGAAGGTTTTTCTTTTCATTAACTAATACTTTTCATTACCACAATAGACTATATTTATAGCCAAAACTTAATTACAAAGTATCTCTTGGTATCCCCTACTAATAGGTAACCTCTACACGTTACAAGGAAATTATTGGTATTCCTTACTAATAGGAAACCTCCTAATTAATTTACACCATTAATTACACAATGCAAACAAAATTAATTCCAACAGTCGGTAGTTGTGAATAGACTGCTTTGTAACATTCTAACACGTGATCGTTTGAACTTTAGATGTATAAAAGTATTGGAGCTTTTCAAGAGAACCATGAAATATGCCATGAAGATGTCGATAAGTATACTTGCACTTCTTAATAGATAGGCATGTCATTAGAAGAGGGATTATGTTGTTATTGTGATACATTTTTGAGCACATGTTGAGATGACCACTGATATATTTTATTCCTCAATGAGTTCATAATGTGAAAATTAGATAAGAATTTTTCAGTTGAGTAATTATTTAAGGTAGATCGGTTATATCTGACACACATGGCTGATCTACGCACATTCCTTTGGGTAATCCTAAGAGCTAAGATTCATCCTTATGTATTAATTTTTTGTGATTAGGGATTGAGATGCACAAACCAAGCTTACGTTATATTTTCAATTCTCACATTTTATAGGCTTTTTCATTCAAGATAAGTAAATCACTGCTTGATATTCATGTATCAGGTTGCAATTAAAACCATCCATGCATCAGGTTTCTAAAGCACTAGTTGATATTCATTTCAAGCACGATAAGATGAAATTATTAATTCATACTCACATGGCCCCTCCAGTTTATACCAGCTTCATTCTAAAGATTACTTCGAAGTGTTCATCAAAAATAGAATGCTATTCCCTTTTAGGACTAAACCTTTAATAGCAATATATTGCCTCCAGTTTATACTATCTTCATTCCAAGATTACTTCAAAGTGTGCATCAAAAAATAGAATGCTATTTCCATTTAGGACTAAACCTTTAATAGCAATATGTATACCCCGTCTCTCACCTTGCACGATACAGTCTTTATTGGCATTCCAAACTTTTTACCTTTCGAAAGGTCTATTTCAGATTCAATAAGCTTAATTTGTAGTGGCAGAATGTGTATTTATCTAATGATATATGTGATTATGAAATATTTATGTCTCATGCAGGGCCAACTCATGCAAAGGGATTGAAGAACTTTGGAGTGCTCATTCATGGTGTTAAAACTTTTGCAGGACAAAGTGTGATCAACTCATACATCATACTGTCTTCCTCAATTATACAACTGGTGGGAATATCATATATTGGTTCATGATCGATCAAGTTGCTTTCACTGGCCTTATTGTATTGTAAATATGTTGCAAAAGCCTTGAACGCATTGCTTTCCATGTTTACCCTATCTAATTCAGAATTTTTATCCCTGTATCGAAGTTTTTATTCTGTGATTGGTTGTGACTATAAATTCTCTATTGTCTTGCTTAGATGTTTAATTGTTGGTGACTATCAATTCTCCATTTTCAACTGTATACTGAGACTTTATAATTAATTCGAAAGAATAAGGAATCATAGTTAGATAAAACAAAAGGGTAAAATAATAACATACATAATCACAAAATATTTTTTACTCTATTGTCTTTTGCACTTACTCTCTAAGTTGTTAAGTAAACTTTTTTAGCTTCTTGAAGGTTGATTCTTTGCCCACGCCATTAGCTTCTTCATTGATGCTTGCTTGTCTAACGGGTTCACATCATAACCATAGGGCTTAATTACAACAGGAGTTCGATCCTCTTCAAGCCAAACCAAATGATGTCTCAACACTAATAACATCATGCGTGCGGTTAACAGAGCAGAGATCGCATCTCTTCCCGGGGCTTCTTCTTCTTAGTTTTCAATGTTCAAGCTAAGAAGAACTCTGTCTTCTTCCTCCAATGAAGAATAACACTCAACGGAATCCACTATAGAAATATACAGTAAGGATAAAAGCAGAATGCTTATTATTAATCAAATCAACAACTTACTTTTAATTGGATCGATAGGCCGGGTACGTACTATATATCTTGAAACAACTCTTCAAAAGTGAGAAATTCGTCCGTCTATAAGACACTTACATGACATTGAGTTATTAAGTGACACATTTAACTAATTAAATATCCTAAGAAACTTTTAAAATGGTTCATGTTCTCCAGCTTGACCTCATTTTGATGTTGTTAAGATAACTTTGCGCATATATCTCCAAATCACTCAAAATCGAATTAGAGTGAAAGCTTTTATCATAAAGTCAACACGATGCCATGTTCCAGAGAATATAAATCTGCAAATGGAAGGGGGAACTTGTCCTCTAGTAACAAACAAGAATTGCTCTTATTCAGTCCTTGAAATGAACCGCCTTAATGCTGCATTTAACTTCTTCACAAGTTCCTTCACTGTCAAAGAAAACCCTTCTTCAATCTGCAAAAAGCAAAATATATAAAATGTGAAAATCCTTCAAATTTTAAGGAAATTCAGATCGAAAGCGATAATTATGCTACACCTACTGTAAAATAAATATATCCACTCGTACATTCTAAATTATTTTATTGATATTAACTTCCGAAACTAGTTACACAATATGCATGAATCATGTGACGATATAAATTAACTTTTTTCACATAAAATAAAAAAGAATAAAATTATGCTCTAAATTTGAGGGTAAAAACTGGATTTTTAGATTTACTGCCTAAAGTTATAAGTATTTTGATATTCTCTAAATCTTCAAATTTTCATATTACTCCCCAAAATTGTATTAATGTGTTGATATTAGTCCTTTTGTTAGGTTTACTGTTCAAAACCCTAAACATGGGTTGTGAATTGCCACTTTACCCTCCCTCTTTCTCATCTTCTCCTCTGTCACCTCCATCTCCTCGACCACCATACCCTCCTCCGCCGGTCACCACCTCTGCTAACGTTGCCACTATCATCTCCTTCTCTGCCTGCATTCTCATTCTCCATGTTCTCCTCCACCCCCATCAGCTCTTACGCTAATATTCTCACATCCTCCATCATCATCCCCACCACTGTCACCACCGCCACATTGGAGTCGGCCTGGTGGAGGAGGAAGAGGGTAGATAGGAGGCGACAGTATCAAGAGCAGAGGGGAGAGGGAGGAACTCGGAAGGGAGGGGTGAGAGGGGTATAACTATCTATTCAAGAAAAAATTTTAAAAAGGGTATTTGTCTCCTCATCTATTTTAGCACCAACAAATTAGAAGTACAAATATCAACGTTAAGGTAATTTGGAGGAGTAATATCAAAATATAAAGATTTTAGGGACTAATATCAAAACACCTATAATATAAGGGACTAACATCTTGGAAGAAGAAAACCTGAAAATAATCTTCTCAAAGCGCAAGCTTTTGCTACAATACTACAGAAGGTGTGTCTCTAATTAATCCATAAATTAATATCAAATTACAAACCTGAGCGTTGACAGTAATAACGAGCTCAGAAGCCTCAGAGGGAGTGGTACGAGCAGTAATAACAGAGAGTTTCAGGCTCTCAATCTCTCCCAGCATCTTCACCAGCACTCCTTTGCTTTTCCTGCAGTGAATATTCAATAGAACATTATCCTCACATATCTTTACCTTAACCTCAATACCAGTATTCTTTGCTTCCTCAAAATTGTCATCACAAGAAGACTCATAATCGTCTGAAAAGCCGCATAAAATGTAGGAAGTGGAGCTCATTTTATCTTTCCCTTTAAAGTCTGAGGAGGATGTGGCCATAGTTTAGCAAAACTTAGCTACTTAATTGTTAAAGAAACCCTCTCAGCTCAAATGAAATGTGCTCCTTTTATTCCATAAAAATGCAGCAACAAACTCGTTCGCACATCAATTTTTTAGACATAATCCGTACATCAAATTGATTGCAGTCATTCAAGATGTGGACCAGTCAGTACAGTCAGAATTTAAATCTGTGCATTGTCCTTTTGCATGCCAAAAACAGTGATTGGTACTATGTTTATGGAAGACCAAATCTACATGTGAGGTGCAAATAATGGAGGCAAACGGGTCAACCCGACCCAACCCAACCTAGATAAATTTTAACCCAACCCGTATAATATTGATCCAATCCTATCCATCAACTAAAACCCATTTACTAAACGGTTACCCATCAACCCAAGGGATTCTTTTAATTATTTTATAATTTTCATGTACTTAACATAAAATCCATGGTCAAATTTTTATCATTCATAGGTTTTATTACTGCTTAGAAGTCTAGACATTTTTAGGATTGTTTTTTTTTTAAATTTAAATTTTGAGGGTGTGTTATAAATTTTAAAAGTTCTAGGGTGTTATTTACAAATATCATTTTCTCAGGGCTTTTTCTAATTTAAAAACTGTATACCCATTGTAAGCTTTAACTTTTCAGTAATTTTTAAAATATTAAATTGTTAGTGTGTTTTTTATAATTTTTGAAGCTTTTAGGATATTTTTTGCAAATACCAAATTTTTTAATGTTACTGTTTGTAAGCTATAGATTTTATACTGTTTTGAAGTTTTCATATTTCTGCTATGTATCTCTGTAAAATTTAGCTTTTTAGCGTGTATCTTGCAATTTTCACTGCTAAATAACGAGGTATCCTAGACGAAAAATTCCGTCTAGGATACCCAGAATTCCGTCTAGAATGCTTATTCTAGACGGAATTCCGTCTAGAATACGCGTCTAGTATGTTTCCGTCTAGGATGTAGTATTCTAGACGGAAATTCCGTCTAGAATACATCCTAGAAGGAATATTCTAGACGGAATTTAAAACCGTCTAGAATACATCCTCGACGGATTATTCTAGACGGAAATTCCGTCTAGAATAATTCATCCTAGACGGAAAAAAATTCCGTCTAGAATGAGTATTCTAGACAAAAATTTCCGTCTAGAATACTCATTCTAGACGGAATTTGATATTTTTAATTTTTTTATTTTTTTTTTTGTTAAAAAAACATCCTAGACGGAATTTGAGCATCCTAGACGGAATTTCCGTCTAGGATACTATGCTACAGTTTTTTTTTTTGCGGAATCTACTTTGGGTGCATATACACAATATTGAACAACAAAAAATTATATTCATATCAAACACAATCTAATTATATTCCAATATCAAATCCCATTATATTCAAATAATACATTCACCAAAATAGTAGAGAGATACATAAATTGTTTACAAACTTTTACATAAAAATTTTAAAACCCATTATATTCCAACATGAGTTTGAACTTCAAAACCTCTAGTAATCAGGTAATTTCAAAAATCAAACAGAACAGATGACCTTCAGGTTTCAATAAACACGTGCTTTTGGAGGTAATGTTTCAATTTCACTATCCAGAGAGTATTCGTATGGACGGGTCTATATGCTAGCCTAACTTTCTCCTTCTCCCAGTACCTGTAAACATAGGAAATAAACATTAAACAGCTAATTAGAAAGGAGCAAAGAAAAAACTTATGTATCAGAAATTAAAACTAAGGATATAGCTAATTAGAAAGGAACAGATGAGTTCTATTTCTAATTAACTTTAAAAGAAAACCTTTTCATGCATTGTATGAAAATGTATCAGATTCTGAAGAAAATGTTCAAAACTTTCACTTTACCTTGACCTGTTTCTGGAGATCTTTGATGTAGTCCACAGCCAAATCTAGCATATCCGCGGTGTTAGTTTGCTGCATATCCCAAATAGAAATATTAGATCATCTTCGGCCTCTCCTTAAACTTTGCTAATTAATAAAAAAAATTGTTTCCGAAAAGTTGCATAATATTGTTGATAGAAATTTCATCAGATGTCAGGTGGGTAGATACACCCCCTGTATTATAAGAGCAGAGTTACTTATACCCTCTAAAATTATTCTATTAGCACTAATACCCTCTTTAACCCTGGCAATATTATTCCCCTAATATGATGATGATGAATTAACTTTTTACCTTCAGTTTAACTGAAAGAAAGAACTGAATTTTGCCCTCATGCGTAGCATATGAAAAATATTTAGAAGGTATGGTAACTCTTGCGAGGTCTTTGAATTACCTTATCCATGTTGGGGACAAGCTCCTGTAGCTTCCTCATGCGCTCGCTGATCCTTGTCCTCCTCACCTAAAATAATTAAAATAAAGATGAATAAAAGTATAATTTCCAATTACGACGTACCAAATTTTGAGTCCATTATGTGAAAATATTTATACAATATTTACCCTTTCGGCAATGCTTCGTGGATGAGTAGAACACCCTCGTTTAGCTCTAATCTTACAAGGAACCGAATCCTGAAACTGTAAGAACTTCTCGATCGCAGACATCTCCGACGAAGTCTTGTGCAAGCCCAACTGATGATTCAGCGTGCCGTTCTGTTCACATGACACGAATCTCACAAAATTCATCTCACAAAATCAAATCCAACACTATGGACTAATAAGTGTTCATCTTACAATGTCAAAGTTCCAAGTTTTGGTGAACAATGAAGGGTATAATTTTACAATTGCTTGCCCTATAAAACCCGGAGTTTTAACCAATTTATTTGTAAATCCCCTCACTTCCATAGGCACACTTAAAACAGGAAAAGGATGGATTCAGAAGTTTGTTATGTAGCAAAATATATAAACTTATACAAAAAATAACTCCCTATACCACATAACTATAGCTTCATAGTTTCACCATGTCTCTCTGTATGTTAAACACATTTTTCATGCCCTAAAGGTTTTCCCCCCCTACAAAGTTCATCCTAAAGCTTTGAAGCTTGGTAAAGATTGAGGTTAATAATTTCCTAAACACGATTCGTCTCGCAGGATTTGAATCTGGATTGCTCAGATACTATTTGTGGAAGTAATACGCTCCACTTATTAATGGAAACTTTGCTATTATTATTTATCTTTTTTAAGAGTAGAAATTTTAGTCGGGTGAAGATATACCTCTGTTTGACTGTCTCTGCTCCTCTGCTCCTCCCATGGACCCAGTCCGTAGCCTCCCATGGATTCCTCGTCGATCTTCGATATCTGAGACATCAACCCAGCCGCAGTCGCCGACGATTGCCTCTTCATTCTTGACTCGTTCCCGTTCCTGTATCCCCTAATCCCTCTCATAACTCCATACCCAACTCCAAAAATAGCAACAACCATCATTTTCCCTTAAAACCTCGACCCAAACCAAACCCCAAAAAAATAAAAAGTTGTTTATTTCAATATTAGTCGCATTGATCTTATCACTTTGAATTAGTCCCTCAGTTCATAGGAATTGCTATTGAATCCCCTCATTCTAACGCATCGCACGGTAGCAATCATTGAGAACTGGGATCCGACAACGATTTCGGTGATACGAGGGACTAAATCAAAATATTCTAAAAAAAGGAAAAAAAGAAAACCTAGCCGAAGATCTATCGTTTTCTACGTGGAGCTGATCGAAGAGACCAGCGGGCGAGCTGCTATGCCGAACAAGGTTCGAATATTCCCACCGCCTCCCTCCGCAGCCGATTCCATCGCCGGCCGCCATCTGTAGGGAGAGCTCGCCCTGATACCCGGCCGGTTCTGTAGGGCGGCTTGGATGAAAGAGCGGCGGGAATAACCAATGGTGGTGAGAAGCTCAATTTTGGGAGAGTGGATGGAGAGGATTATGGAGATAGGGGTTTGAGCTAGATTTGGGGGATGGAATTCGATTTTGGAAATTGAAAAAAAAATTTCCCCTCCGCCCCCCCCCGATTTTTGGGGGGAACGGAGGGCAATCGGGGGTTTTGATGGGTTAAATTTTTTTAAAAAAATAGGCACGTATTCTAGACGGAAATTTCCGTCTAGAATACATTCTAGACGGAAATTTCCGTCTAGGTTACTAGAATTTTTTTTAATAAAAATAAAAATAAAATTTCCATCTAGAATACTATTCTAGACGGAAATTTCCGTCTAGAATGTTTTATCCTAGACGGAATATTCTAGACGGAAATTTTCCGTCTAGTTTAATACATTCTAGACGGAAGAATTTCCGTCTAGAATATTCCGTCTAGAATACGTGAATTTTTACTAGTGAATTTGAAACTTTCAGGGTGTTTGCTGTGAATTTTAGAATTTTCACTTTGCTATTTTTAAGTTATAGATTTTGTAATATTTATAAGTTTTGATATTTTTGTGGTGTCTTTTTGTAAAATTTGACTTTTTGATGGTGTATTTTGTAATTTTGAAACTTTTATGCTGCAGTTTATAACATATAGGTTTTGTATTGTTTGTGAATTTTATTATTTCCGGGGCATGTTTTTGTAATAGTTTGACTTTTAAAGGTGTATTTTGTAATTTTCTAAACATTTAGGATTTTTTGTAAATTTTAAAATTTGCATGGTGCTGGTTATAACTTATAGATTTTGTACTTTTTGTAAGTTCTGATATTTTCAGGGCATGTTTCTATAAAAATTTGACTTTTGAGCATGCATTTTGCAATTTTTTAAATGTTTAGGGTGTTTTTTACAAAACTCCAAACTATCAAGGGTTTTTTGTAAGTTGTAAAGTATGAAAACTTCATTGTCTGAAAACTTCATTGTCCATGAGTTTCAATTTTTAAAAATTTTGACTTATTTTGAGTGCTTTTTCAACTTTTGAAACCATTAGGGTATTTTCTTGCAAATTTTAAATTTTCATGGTGTTATTTTTAAGTTTTAGATTGTGTAGTTATTTGTAGATTTTGAATTTTTAGGGTGCATTTTTGTAAATTTTGACTTATTTAGGTTGTTTTTTGTAACTTTTGAAACGATTAGGATCTTTTCTGTAAATTTTAAAATTTTCACGGTGCTCTTTATAAGTTTTGGACTTTGTATTGTTTCTATGTTTTGATATTTTCGGGCTGTGTTTTCATAAATTTAACTTTTTGAGGGTGTATTTCGTAATTTTTAAAACTTTTAAGGCATTTTTGCAAATTTCAAAATTTTTATTATGTTGTTTATATTTATAAATTTTTGTACTGTTTTGTAAATTTTGATATTCTCTTAAGAGTGTTTCTACAAATTATGAAAATTATAAAATTTTCATAATGTTGTATGTAACTTCTAGGTTATAGAGTGTTCATAAGTTTGATATTTTACGGATGTGCTTTTACAAAAAAAAAATTTGAAAAAGCTTTTATAAATTTTGAATGTTAAGGGTTGTATGATAAATTGTTTAAAGTTAAGTTAGTGGGCTAACCCGTTTACAAGCCCATCAATAAATGAATTTTTTGGGTCGACCCATTTATGACGTGACCAATATAAAGTGACCCATCTTTTCCTAGGGTATACATTAAAGCAAAACGAAAAAGTTTAAAAACTCACCAGAGGATGATACCTTATCTTCCTCCTACACTAAATTTTTTTGACACATATCATATCATCTAATCCGCGCATTTAAATTGCATTATATCTCAACCTTTAATTTAAATAAATATATTTATAAATGGAAAAAATTAATATATAATCAATTAGAATATCTTTAGCAATATCTTTAGTAACTAATTCAAATCACAAATAAAATTAAATCCCCTCATTTAGGCATTTCTTTTTAATATATGAAAAAAATATACATTTTATCTCAAAATTCCAAAATAGTTATTTATCTCAAAATTCCATTTTATTTTTCCTATGGCTTTTCCCATCTCAATTTTTTTACATTTTGGTTTTTCCGTCTTAATTTTTTAAGAACTTTGAATTATTATTTTGATATTCGATAAATACATCATGTAATTAATCAGCATGATCCGATATTTATGTTATTTATTTTGTCTATTTTTCTAATTTTAATTATTTTCAAATTTTTTTAGATTGTTGATTTTTAATTCCTACTCCGAATTGTTATTCCGATCTTTGAAAAATACATCAGGTAATTAACCTAACACCATCCACCATTTATCTTATTTTAATTTGTGTATTATTTTTTAATTTTAATTGTTTTTTATCTTTTTATTTTTTAGATTTTTGATTTTTTATTTCTATGTAATTTTATCTTCAACCCATGGTTTGTTAATTGCTTGGTGGAAAATAATTCAGGTATCTCATCTACCCTGGTCCAATATAATTTTTATTTAAAGTTATGTAGTATTTTTTTGGTTATAATTTTATCAAATAATATTAATATTTAGCTGCTTACTCTACAACCCATGAATAATTATTTTCAATTTTATTTTTTAATATTTTTTATATTACTACCAGAAAACAAATTGGTGATTTTTAATTTTCATCCTACGGTGATTTTGCTGCTTGGAGAACATAATTCAAGTATTTAATATATTCAAATATTGAATTTATATAGAAAATATATTTTTTTGTTCTTTAAAATATTACACCAATTATTATTTTATTTTAATTTATGTATTATTTTTTACCTCTTTTAATAGTTTTCAAATTTTTTTGATTATCGATTTTTTTACCTATGTAATTTTGTCTTCAATGCATGGCTCTTTAATTGGTTGGGAGAAAATGATTCAGGTATTTCATCTACTCCCGTCTGATATAATTTTTATTTAAATTTATGTATTATTTTTTATTTTTATCTATTGAAAAATATTAATTTTTTAGAACTTGAATTTTAATTCTAATCTACATATCACAATTTGAATTTTTTATTTTAATATAAATGATTTTTTTACTAATTTATAAAATTGATTTGTATTTTATTACATTTTTAAATTGCTTTGAATATATATTTTTTATTATTTATAATATTTTTTTAATTAAAATAATCTTAAATTTCTAACAATAAATATAAATTTAATTTTTTAAATATTACAGTATTTAAAATATATTTTTTAACATATATAGCAGGGTTTTTAAATTATTATAGTGATTTAAAATTATAAAAAAAATATTTTGGGTTTCTAAAAAAATTACACCAATTATAAAAAAAATTAAAATATATTTTCATATTTTCAAATGTTTAGAATATCTTTGACAATAACTTTAGCAGTTAATTCAAATAAGATATCTAGATATAGAAAAAATAATTTATAATTAGATATTAAAATATAGAAAAAAATCATTTTATAATTAATTAGAGTTACTTTAGCAATATCTTTAGTAACTAATTCAAATTGTAAATAAAATCAAATCCCTCATTTAAGTATTTCTTATGAAACTATATATTCTGAATATAGAAAAAATTAATTTATGCTCAAATATTCAGATATAGAAAAATTCAATTTAGAATTAGTTAGAATATTTTTGATAAAATATTTAGTAACTAATTCAAATCATAAATAAAATCAAATCCCCTCTGTTAGACCCTAGAGGGGGGGTGATTAGGGTCTTATGCTAATCTAGTCCGATTAAATGCCAATTAAAATATATTAACAAGCTATCCTAGCAAGTATGAAATACAACAATGTATATGAGCTAGGATAAGCAATATGAACAACAAAATATATCCTAACAAAGAGATATAGGTAAGTATGTGCAAGGATATATAAACTCAAGGGTAAACAATCTAAACTAGATAGTGGGCAATATAATCAACAAGCAATATACAAAGGCGATATAAGATATGAACATAAAAGGAAGTGCGCCAATGCAATCACAAACAAACAATATGATTAGGGAGTTCGGTCCCCACGACCTACGTCTCCTCTCCTCACCTCGAGGAGATCTCCACTATCACAACCGGGTTTTCTACGTTCACCCGAACAACGTTTACACCTCACAATACAATCACTATGCAATCACACCTCACACACTAAGTGTTGGTCCTAGCCCGTGTCCTCCTCCTCAAGTGCTCGGTTACAACCTCTCCCTAGGCACGTCAACCGACTCCACTCCTCTTGGATTCGACCCCGTCTCTCACTACACACTTCTCTCGGTGTACAAGTGTATTACAAGTGAATCCTCACAATTAGGCTCAATACAAAGTGTTTGTTCTCTACAATGAATGAGAACGAATTGTAAGCTCACTCTCTAAGTTACACAATCCCACAACCCAATTATACTATGAATGTAAATACAATAAGCTCAATGGTTGTGTGTGTACAAAGAAATAAATAAAATCAATTGAACTAAACTCAATATAAATCTAGCTTATGGAAATTATAATCAAAATAATAAATTGCTAGATGAGTTTAGAAACACTTCTCTAAAGATGACAAGAGAGTGGGAGAAGAGTGAATGCTCAAACACCAAAGGATGATCTCCACTTGCCCTTGTGAAATTTGCTTCACAAACAAAACTCTTAAACACTCTTTTAAACAAACACAAAACACCCTTAAACTTGTTTAAACAATTCTCTTGGTTAGGTTGAAGGAGAACAGCAATAGGGTATTTATACCCACTCTAAATCTCAGCCAAAACCCCTAACAAAAGACAAAAACAGTCCCAGCAAACAGCTCAGAAAAATAGCCGTTGGAAGCCAACGGATACATTGGCGGTCGACCGGAAATTCTGTCGGTCGACCGACGGAGAACAAAAACACGAAGGACTATTCTGGACCATCGTCGGTCGACCGATGGAGCTTTCGGTCGACCGCATCGGTCGACCGACCAACTCTCTGGACCATGCTGACGAAAGAACAAACGAGCGGTCGACCGGTGCGGTCGACCGAAAACTGATATAATAGAAAACTGGTTCTAAAAGCTATTTTCTGAATTTAAAACACTGTTTAAAAATATCAAACAAATTCCAAAAAATGTAAAACTTTGGGGAATGATTGTAGACATGATAATAAACATGCTACGACTGGTTTCGAAAAAAGACTTCCAAAATAAAAAATATCATCATTTTGCAAAATAGTCCAAAACATGAAAATATGATATACTTGAATTTTGATGTTTTGACATAAACCAACTTTTGAAACTTTGTGAAATGTTTTTATAGACTTAGTAAAACATGTATAAACTAATATTGAAGTCTATAAACTAATGAGACAATATTTTCACAAAATTACATATTCTATGTAATGTTTTCAAAAACACAATAGTAAATATGAAATATGTGATTTCATATTATAAACATGAAAACCCAAAACCATGCATGTATATATATAACTAGATGAAGCTCTATCTTGGTACACTTGCGGATGAAGCTAAAACTTGGATCTTGAACTTGAATGCAATACTTCACTCCACTATTCCGCCAACCTCCTTTGGATATCATCGTTGAAGCGCAATCCATCCAACCTCCAACTACGTTGTTTGTCTACAATACATAGGAAAACACAAATACTAGACAAACAACATTAGTGATAAATTGTTTGTTAAACATCATCAAAACAAGAAGGCCAACACCCTCTTTTACGCCTTTCTTTTCATTTTAGATATTCACATATAATCAATTAGAATATCTTTGGCGCTAGATCCAAATCAGATTAAAATGTAACGCCCCTTGTTTCAACAAGGCTGTAGTCCAATGTGAAACCAAACATGGCAAACCTATCATGCACTACACCGTGCAATAACATGTTTCACCATCATAATTACTATCTTTCTAGGAGAATCAACAATAGGTGTTGGTACAAAAGAGGCTAGAGAAAATATACAGAAGAAATACTAAACGACAGATATTCTGAAGAAATCATCACCACTGAAATAAATAAACCAATCTCTAAGAGAAATAACATCTGACTGAATACAAGTGTCTTGACATAGGAAATCAAATGAAATGACATTTAGGAACATCGCCTTTACAAAACTAGAATAATAACTCAAATGTTCATAAACACATCTACTATGGAGTTCTGACATAAACTACTAACAATATAGATAAATAACTACTAAAGCAACTCCATCAACCTACGGTTCTCCGTGCATCTGGCTCGCTACCTAAAAGAGGGGAAACAACGAGCGTCAAGCGCTAGCGAGTAACATCTCAACCAACCCCGGGGGAAGGGCTAGAAGTATAAGAAAATAGCTATTAATACATATAGATAGTCAATCATCTACTCCGAAATAAAATAGAGTTTTGATATTTAGAAATTTACAACACGAGCATAGGTATGTCTCCTGTCAGCTCAAATTATAAATAGCTAAATACCAAATCCCAAAAGCTACAACATAGAAAAATAAAGAAATACAGCTCCATTTCCAACCATAATATCAATGACCTGTCAGATGTCAATACGTGCCCTACTCGTGGACTGAAATAGGTAAATGTCCAATACATGAACTACAAAAGCTTAAAGTCCAACACGTGGACTGTAGTGGATTATAGTCCAACACGAGGACTTCAATGGATTATAGTCCAACATGAGGACTTCAATAGATTATAGTCCAACACGAGGACTTCAATAGCCTATAGTCCAACACGAGGACTTCAATAGCTTATAGTCCAACACGAGGACTGTAATAAGTAAATGATGTAAGAAAAACATATATATACTATTCACTCTCGTGCCTCGGTGAGTGAATCTAAAACTCATGCCCGTAGTCAACTCATATACACAATTCATAGTGTATTAAAATCCCAAAATAACTCAGGTATCTCGCCAGCCACACAAACGTATGCAATAACATACACATGCACAAAATTTCCCAACAGTCAATCGTCGTGCCCACCACGGTCGACCGCGCATGAAGCAAAAATCCTTCTACAGGTTTTTGCTCTACGGGGTTTGATTCAAAAGTTTTATATGACGATTTTATACACTACCAAACTCATATACGTGATTTAGCAATTCTAGAACATGTGATATACAATCTAATCACTATAGACAGAAATTAACATTTTTAAACACATGTATACATATCGAAACATTTGAAAACAAATATTTTTCGTTCAAAGCTTTTGTTAGAAATTTTTTTTAGATCTAGATCTTCATTTAGAAATTTGTTGGTGATCTTTAAAAATCTAAAAACTAAATCTTTTAGCATCATATAATATAAAGATCTATCTTTGTACATAAAATAGTGTTTTAGGCTCACAAAACCATAAGAAAATTCATGAAAACTATTAAAAACGTGGGTACATGATTGGGCGAGATGAAACTCACCTGAGAGGTGTTAATGAACTCCCAAAAACAAGTGAGAACGATCCTCCTTCGCTGAACACTGATGGATCTCGCGTCAGCTCCTCCAAAATCCTCTAAGAATCGCCAAAGAAAGGTGGTTTAGGGTTTGAGAGAAAGAGAGGAGGGGGCTGAGGCCATTAGGGTTTAAAAGAGTGTTCTGAGAGCTTTAAAATGAATATATATACTTAGGTATACTCCCAGGTTCGGTATAAACAAAACTAACCCGAAACAGAGACAATCATGGCATATGCACGCCCAGCACACAAGCTGCACACAGGCTGAGGTTCGATATATTGGCCATAACTTTCTCGTCCGACCTCTTAATGAGGTGATTTAGAATTTGTTAGAAATCTATTGAAGAGACCTACAATTTTTATATTTTATACTTTTTCATATTCTAAATGTATCAGTACAAAAAATATATAAACTTATAACTGGTTATTATTCTCAAATTTCTCTTTTGGCCTTTGTGCATGTTTTGCACATTTGCACTCATATATTCACAAATATATATTGAATTGATCTCAAATCAACTCTTATCATATTTAAACATCAAAATATATTATTTTTCATCATATAACATATTTATCATTATTTATCATAAAATATTCAAATTTTCAGGGTTTTACATTCTTCCCTCTTAAAAAAATTCCGTCCTCGAAATTCAGCAACGTATCTTAGGAATTAATAATATGAGAAAAGAACTAAGAGGGGATAATCCAGATAAGGAAACTCTCCCGTACACATCTCTTACCATTAATCCCTAGATATGAATCACTAGCAATATCTTTGCTTAACAATCTAAAATGTGGATACTCCCACTTAACCCCTAACTAAACGAAACTAGTACGTAGGACGAAAAATCCAAACAAGGAACCTCCCATATATATACCATATATTCCAAATGATTAAGGATTAAGTGATAATACCCCTATTCTAGTGTTAAAGATAAATATGACTATCCCAAAATCATCATAAACCATAAGAAAAACGTAATCCAAAAAATTTACCTGCTCAAACAGGTGTGGGTAGTCGCGACACATATCATCTTCGCATTCCCAAGAAATCTCCTCAGATCCTTTCCAGTTCCATTGGACTTTCACCAAAGAAATCACCTTGTTTCTAAGTCTTTTGTCTTCTCTAGTAAGTATACAAACTAGGATCTCAATAGTAGTCAAATCGTCCTGAAGCTCAATCTCTGGAGTATCGACTACTCGCTGTCTCTCCTCATCATGCAAGTGCTTCTTGAGCATCGAAATATGAAATACATCGTGCACACTCTCCTCATCATGCAAGTGCTTCTTGAGCATCGAAATATGAAATACATCGTGCACACTAGACATCGATGCTGGAAGATCTAGTCTATATGAAAATCGAAATATGAAATACATCGTGCACACTAGACATCGATGCTGGAAGATCTAGTCTATATGAAACAGCCCTAATACGCTCAACAATCTGAAAAGGACCAATATATCTCGGGGCAAGCTTTCCCCATCTGCCAAATCGCTAGACACCTTTCATTGGTGATACCTTCAGCATGACACAATCTCCCACCTGAAACTCTAAAGGTCACCGTCTATGATCCGCGTTGCTCTTCTGCCGACTCTGAGCGGCTAGAATATGCTCCCTGATCAATGCTACCTTCTCGGTAGTCTATATCACTAGCTCTGGTCCAAACAATAAGCTATCCTCCGGCTCTTCCCAACATATAGGGGATCTACAGGATCTCCCGTACAATGTCTCATACGGAGCCATACCAATCATCGCTTGATAACTATTGTTATAAGCGAACTCTATCAATAGAATATGATCCTCCCAGCTGCCTTGAAAATCAATGATACAAGCCCGCAGCATGTCCTCCAACACCTGGTTCACTCTCTCTGTCTGACCGTCTGTCTGAGGGTGAAAAACACTGCTATGTAATAACCTGCTACCGAATGAATCCTGGAAACTCCTCTAAAAATGCAAAATGAAAACTGACCCTCGATCTGATACAATCGTATCTAGAACTCCGTGTAGTCGAACTATCTCCCGGATAAATATCCACACATTCGTCTCGGTGGTGTAAGTAGTCCTCACTGGAATAAAATGTGCTGACTTCGTCAACCGATCCACTATTATCCAAACTGAATCGTTCCCCTTATTCGACTTCGGCAACCCTACAATAAAATTCATAGAAATAACTGCCCACTTCGACTTCAGAATGGATAAAGTTAGTAGGCTCCATGTTGGCCTCTGATGTTCTGCCTTCACTTGCTGGCAGGTAGAGTTCTTAGCTACATACTCTACAATCTCCCTAAGCATGTCGTTCTACCAAAAATGTCCATTCAAGGCCTTGTATATTATTGTCGTGTCTGGGTGCACTATGTATCTGGTGCAATGGGCCTCATTAAACAATTCCCTTTTAGTTATGCATTAGCTGGCATCAGTAATTAGACTATCATCCGAAGTCCTACATTTGCCCCAACGGTCCAATCGGCCTTGGGTTCTTTAGAAATCTATTCCTTCCGAGTTTGAATTCAAGTGCCCTCTAACTGAGCTCTAGCCATTCTATCACTCCAAGATGGCTGCATTGGCATAGCTCCTAAAAAAATGTGTTGGTCCCGCCAATCTCTAGCCTAAATTCAAACTGGCTAAGAGTATGAAGATCTTGACACAACGAGGACCTCAAAGACGCACTCCGGTGTCGACTCTTCTTGCTCAAACATCCGGTACGATGTTCGCCTTTCTCCGGTGATACTGAATCGCGAACTCGTAGTCCTTGATAAACTCAATCCATCGTCGCTGTCTCTGGTTGAGTTCTTTCTGGGAGAAAAGGTACTTCAGACTCTGGTGGTCTGTGAATAACTCGAACTATACTTCATACAAGAAGTGTCCCCATGCCTTTAGCGCGAATACCACCGCTGCTCACTCCAAGTCATATGTGAGATAGTTCTGCTCATATACCCTCAACTGCTGAGAGGTATAAGCTACTATTCTCTGTGTTTGCATTAAAACGCCTCCTAAACCCGCTAATGACGCATCCGTATAAACAACGAATATCCTATCACTCTTCGGGATAGTCAAAACTCGTATTTATTGAATTTAAAGTACAACTAATGCTCCTGCAAGGTCTGTAATGCCAAACGTAAATACTATTCGTGCTCTGCCTCCACTCTCGAATAGATAAGGATATCACCGATAGATAAAATCATGAACTGGTCAAAATATAGACGAAAAACACGGTTCATCAAATCCATGAATGTCGTAGGCGCATTGGTCGGCCCACTCGGCATGATAAGAAACTCGAAAGACCCATATCGAGTTAAAAAGGCGGTCTTAGGAATATCCATCTCCCGAACTCGCAACTAGAAAAATAACTAAAACGAAGATCAATCTTTGAGAAATGTTACGCTCCCCGCAGCTGGTTGAACAAGTTATTAATCCTTGGTAATGGATACCTGCTCCAGATAATGACTTTGTTCAACTCACGGTAATCGATACACAATCGCATACTACCGTCATTCTACTTCACGAAGAGGACCGACGCTCCACACAGAGAATGACTCCAACGAATAAAGCTCAGAGCTAATAACTCATCTAGCTGGGTCTATAACTCCCTCATCTCAGCAGGTGCCATAAGATAGGGTGCTCGGAATATTGGAGCTGTGCCCGGCTACCACTCGATGCAAAACTCAACCTCTCACACAAGAGACGATCCAGGTATGTCCTGAAAGACATCCTGATACTCTGATACGACTCTAGTTTCGTATAAATCAACATTGTGATTCTGCAGCATTACCTTCTCGATGTACGCTAGAAATAACTCCACAAACTGATTTCCCTGAGAGGTTGCTACAACTAACTCAGACCCATCGGACGCTCGCAAATTGTCTGTTTTCGCAAAACAGTCAATACAGACGTGGTAGGAAGATATCCACTCCATACTAAAAATAAATCAAACTCGGACATACACAATACTATCAGATCTATGAAAAACTTGGACTGATCTAGACTGATGACACAACTACTACAGGTACTCTCTAATAGGGATACCTTGCCTAGAGGAGTAAATACTTATAACTGAACATCTAAAGGATGTGCTACAAGTTGAAGCCTATCCACGATGGCATAAAAGATAAAAAAAATGTGAAATTCTTGAATAAGATAAGGTTTGAGTTTGAATGAAATTTGCGATGAAAGCTCCGCTCGCATCATGATCACGTGGTACGGCTATATAAACTCTGCTGATGAGGGAAAAAAATATGGGACCATCTGTTCCTTAGGAATCTCCTGGATAACGCAAATCTGGCCTATTGGCCCTTCAATCCTTGAAATCATAGGCAGTGCATTTATCATCCGTTGCTGGCCATAACCGTGGCTCTAAGATTATTGATCCTGACCTTTGTCATGCTGGCCTCCTGTTGGTGCACTACGGCAATACTTTGTTCTTGTCCTATCTTGTTACAATTGTAACATGTATCTCAAACTTTTTGTTGCTACGGTTCTCTCGAATCATGTTGTGCTTCCTTCTTATATTGTCCTTGTGCTGGTGGTAAAAATTCTTACCTCGCTGTAGGGGTCTTCTAGATCCCGCAATAGGCCCTTTGCCCTTCATCGTCACCATACTGGTTCTGATTTCTTCATTAACTACAGGCATATCTCTCTGCTTCAATTGAACTAGCTCTAACTGCTTGTCGAAGAAGTAAATAAAATTTTTCCAAATAAGTGATATTCGCTGCTCCTACGAAAATATGAAGTCGTTACTATCCTTTGCTATCATTCCCTGATGATGTCTTCTATGTTGAATACATTTAACCTCTGGTTTGGTACCGAGTCGACGTTAAGAAATCTTCACATATTCTTTTAATTTATAGGCTGCACATGAATCTAGTTTGCCCTGAAACTATAATGCTCTTCGTGGCTGACGCCTTTCTTATTTTATAGAGCTAAGTCTCCTGCTCTATACCTCTATCAATAATTGGTTTAGGTGATGGTATAATCATTAGTATTTCCTCTTTAATAGACATAACTGGTACAACTGGTATAATCATTAGTATTTCCTCTATCAATAGTTGTACATTTAGTGGAAACGGATACACCTCTTGCTCCCCGAGTGTTACAAAATCGTGCTGTAAATGACGTCATGAAGTCAATCAAATACTGTGGAGCCTGCTGCGGCTCGGGGCTCTACTTGCCCAGCTCTCCAAGTACGAGTTTACCTCGACCACGTCCTCATCCCGATATTCACAATATCAAGAGGAGAAATTAATTTTTCACAGTAAATGAGATCATAATTATATATATATACATAACGTATCACAATATGTATTTAGGTAATTACTTTTCAATCAAGTAAGGTAGTCATAAAAAAAAATTTGAAATTTTCGAACATACGTATATAACGTCCTCACTCATTCTAGGAAACCTCTAGTGTTCTGCCTTCACTTGCTGGCAGGTGAAGCACTTAGCCACATATTCTGTAATCTCCCTATGCATATCACTCCACCAAAAGTGTCTCCTCAAGTTATTGTACATCTTAGTGGTTCCTGGATGCACTGAATATCAGGCACGATGTGCTTCATCAAACAACTCCTTATTCAGCTCTACACTAGCTGGCATAACCAATCGACCCTTTATTCGAAGGCCTCCATCTGTTCTAATGGTCCAATCGTCCTTGGGCTTTTTAGAAATCTCCTCCTTCCAGATTTGAATCCAAGAGTCCTCTAACTGAGCTCTGACTACTCTGTCCCTCCAAGATGGTTGTACTGATATAGCTCCCAAGTATGTGTTGGTCCCGTCAATCTCTAGCCTAAAATTGAACTGGCTAAGACTAAGAAGATCTCGATACAACAAGCACCTCAAGGCCATAACCCAATGTCGACGCTTCCTACTCAAAGCATCTGCTACGATGTTCGCCTTCCCCGGGTGATACTGAATTGTGAACTCGTAGTCCTTGATGAACTCAATCCATCGCCGCTATCTCTGATTAAGTTCCTTCTGGGAGAATAGGTAGTTCACACTCTGGTGATC
Organism: Asparagus officinalis; assembly: GCF_001876935.1. Taxonomy (NCBI): domain Eukaryota; kingdom Viridiplantae; phylum Streptophyta; class Magnoliopsida; order Asparagales; family Asparagaceae; genus Asparagus; species Asparagus officinalis. The sequence continues at coordinate 66,951,124 of NC_033796.1, forward strand.
TGTGAATAGCTCAAACTAAACTCCATACAAATAGTATCTCCACGCCTTCAGTGCGAATACTACCGATGTTAACTCTAAATCATGAGTGGGGTAGTTCTGCTCATGTACCCTTAGCTGTCGTGAGATGTATGCTACTACCCTCTGAGTCTACATCAAAACACCTCTTAAACCTGCTAGCGACGCATCCGTGTATACGACAAATGTCCTGTCACTGCTCGGAATAGTAAGAACTGGCGCCATAGTCAACTTTGTTGGACCCTAGAGGGGGGGTGATTAGGGTCAAGAGGCTCTAATATGCAATTAAAAAACAGCACAAGTGCTAGCGACGCATCCGTGTATACGACAAATGTCCTGTCACTGCTCGGAATAGTAAGAACTGGCGCCATAGTCAACTTTGTTGGACCCTAGAGGGGGGGTGATTAGGGTCAAGAGGCTCTAATATGCAATTAAAAAACAGCACAAGCAAACCACAAAACAGAAATGCGATAAAAGTAAGAGAGATAAGGTTAGGAGTTCGTTATCCTTGACGTGCGATGTGTTAACGAGGTTCGGCCCTCTGGCCTACGTCCCCGCTCCCCACTCTCGAGGAGAAATCCACTACACACCCGGTTTGGAAGCCGGAACTTCGTCTACACAGCGATCTCCACAGATCTCTCTCACTACACAGTTTGATCTCACAGATCACACTCCCTCACAGTAGATCTCCACAGATCTCACTCACACAGCAGAAGAAAGAAATGCAAGAACCTCTCTTTACACAGCCCTTATAGCAAAGAGAAGGTATACTGAAGCTGGGAGGTGAATCACACTTGAAATAGAGAGAAAAACAGAGTTTTGAAAATTTACTCAGGAAACAGAAAAAGCTCTCTGGTTTTTCAAACGTTGGGGCTTAGGAAGAAGAAGAGGTCTGGGGGGTTTTTATAGAAAAGTTTAAATCATTTTAAAACAAAAACAAATCTTCCCAAATGAGATAATAATCTCTTCTTCAGACCCTCATCACAGACTGTGCCAATCACTAACAAGTGAAAGCACAGTGTTCGATGTAAATGACCGTTTAAAAAAGTCACGGCTGACCAGAGGCAAAAATCGGTTGACCGAAGGAAATTTCGGTCGACCGAAAAATGCCTTCGGTCGACCGACCGAAAAATTCGGTCGACCGCGAGAAGCTAAGGAAATTTGGTAAAACACTCAGAGACTCATCGGTTGACCGGCACGGTCGACCGATTAAAGATTGAAAATTCGGTCGACCGTACCGGTCGACCGACGACACTCTGGAAACATACTGAAGAAAGGTCATCGGATCGGTCGACCGGACCGGTCGACCGATTTCTGACATATTCTGAAATCAGGTTATTTGACCAAGTTGAAATATTTCCAAAATATTCATTTGACCTCTGAAAATTCTGAAACTTTGTAAAATGTTTTTAATACTAAAAACAAACTGCTTGGAAAAAGAATTTTGCAGATAGGTACTCATACTTGTGAAAAATAGTATTTTGTGAAAAAACGCTTAAAAGCACAAGTCTAAAAACGTGTGTGTGATTCCCAATAGCTTCAAGTAAACTCAGTAACTCTTTGCCTACATTCTAGCACTAGAGAGAAAAACAAAAGAAAGCTAATATCCTCATATAGAGAGCAATATACTTGAGCTTTGATATAGCTTGAATCGGATGAAGCTTTTGATCGAATTTGTCGTTCTTGAAATAACGTTGCTTCATCTCTTGGCCTCCTCCTCCTTTGGATATCTTCGTTGTAGCATATATTCCATCCATCCTCCATTAATGGCACTAACGAGCTTGACAAATGAGTTTACTACATTTACACTCAATAAGCCATTAGTACCGATAATGGTGGTTGTAAGAACATCATCAAAACATAAGGGCTAACAATCTCCCCCTTTTTGATGATGACAACCAACCATTATATAAGAGCAAAAATAAGATAGCTTATAGATAGGTGCTCCCCCTATCTATGAGCTCCCCCTAAATATATGCAACAAATGAGGAGATTTCTCTCCCCCTTTGTCACCATCAAAAATGGGGTAAAGAGAAATACTAAATGCAAAATACAACTAGTCAAGCAAACAATGTAGAACTTTCACATAGTGCATAAGCCCAAACCATTTCTTATGCGACAAAAATCATCCTCTCCAAGAGGCTTAGTAAATATATCCGCTAGTTGAGATTTGGTGTCAACAAATACTAGGGATACATCTTGTCTCTCTACATGATCGCGTAAGAAATGATGGCGCACGTCAATATGCTTAGTTCTAGAATGCAAAACCGAATTTTTGGAAATATTTATGGCACTTGTGTTATCACAAAAGATTTTAATATTTTGAAAATTCAAATCATAGTCAACTAAACTTTGTTTCATCCATAAAACTTGAGCACAACATAGGCCGGCGGCAATGTATTCCGCTTCCGTAGTGGACAATGCAACACAATTTTGTTTCTTGGAAGCCCAAGAAACAAGGGAATTTCCTAAGAATTGGCATGTTCCACTAGTACTCTTGCGATCTACCTTACATCCGGCAAAGTCGGCATCACAAAAACCATATAAATCAAAAGTGGTGCTTTTTGGATAAAACAAACCAAGGTTAAAAGTTCCATTAACATACTTAATGATCCTTTTAACCGCAATTAAATGAGATGCTTTTGGAGAAGCTTGAAAACGTGCACATGCACATACACTAAACATGATGTCGGGTCTACTAGCGGTGAGATAAAGAAGACTACCTATCATACCTCGGTATAGTTTTTGGTCCACATCTTCACCACTCTCATCCGCATCAAGCTTAACACTAGTACTCATGGGAGTAGGCGCATGCTTAGAATTCTCCAACTTAAATTTCTTCACCAATTCCTTCGCATACTTGCTTTGTGAAATGAAGATCCCATCCTTAGTTTGCTTGACTTGGAGCCCGAGAAAGAATGTAAGCTCTCCCATCATACTCATCTCAAAGTGATCCTGCATAACTTTAGAAAATTCCTTGCACAAGGATTCATTAGTAGCACCAAAAATAATGTCATCCACATATATTTGAACCAAAATGAAATCATTTTTCCTTTTTCTCACAAAAAGTGTGTTATCAATTGTTCCTTTTGAAAAACCATTTTCAATAAGAAAACTAGAGAGGCGAGCATACCAAGCCCTAGGAGCTTGTTTCAACCCATATAAAGCTTTTTGTACCCGGTAAACATGATTAGGAAAAGCATGATCTATAAAACCGGGGGGTTGCTCAACATACACTTCCTCTTCTATAAAACCATTTAAGAAAGCACTTTTGACATCCATTTGAAATAGTTTGAAATTTTTAAAACTAGCAAATGCCAAAAACATCCTAATAGATTCCAACCTTGCAACCGGTGCAAAGGTTTCATCATAGTCTATGCCCTCCTCTTGATTGTATCCTTGGGCAACCAAACGTGCTTTATTTCTAGTTACAATGCCATGTTCATCAAGTTTGTTTCTAAAAACCCATTTTGTACCAATAACACTAGCATTGTTAGGTCTAGGAACTAACTTCCAAACTTCATTTCTTTGAAAATTGTTTAATTCTTCATGCATAGCCAAAACCCAAAACTCATCATTTAAAGCATCATTAACCTTTTTAGGTTCTAGTTGAGATAGAAATGCAACATTACCACATTCACTCAAGGCTTTTGAGCGAGTTATAACTCCTTTTGAAGGGCTCCCAATGATTTGTTCCTTTGGATGATTTGATGTGAATTTCCAAGCTTTAGGTGGTTCAACTTGATCTTGAGCGTTTGTGCTATCCACATCCTTTTGAACTTCTATAGAGGGAGTGTCATTGATTTGCAACAAGTCCAATCCTCCCTCAATATCATCATCATCATCTTTCCTAGGCAACACAACTTGAGAGCCAACATTAGTCTCATCAAAAGTAACGTTTATAGACTCTTCAACAACGAGGCTTCGTTTATTGAAGACCCTATAAGCCTTACTTCGAGGTGCATAACCCAAGAAAATACCAACATCAATTTTGGAATCAAATTTATCATGGTGATCTTTTGTATTTAAAATAAAGCATTTGCAACCAAAGACACGAAAATAACCAATGAAAGGAGTTTTTCCATAATAAAGTTCATAAGGAGTTTTCTTAAGCTTTGGTCTAATCAAAACACGATTTAAAACAGGGCAAGCCGTATTGACGGCTTCCGCCCAAAAATATTTTGGTAAATCAAATGAGTTTAACATAGTGCGTGCCATCTCTTGTATGGTACGATTTTTCCGTTCAACAACACCATTTTGTTGTGGTGTTCTAGGAGCGGAAAACATATGAGTTATACCATGATGAGCACAAAAATCATAGAAAAATTCATTTTGAAATTCACCACCATGATCACTTCTTATTTTAACAACTTTCAAATCCTTTTCATTTTCAATTCTTTTAACATGATTAGCAAATTCTTCAAAACAATCATTTTTCTTAGCAAGAAATATTGTCCATGTAAAACGAGAAAAATCATCAATAATCACAAAAACATAGTGTTTGCCTCCAAGAGAGGTAACACGCATAGGACCAAATAAATCAAGATGAAGTAATTGCAAGGGTTTAGAAGTCGATACCTCATGGATGGATTTGAAAGAAGACTTTGTTTGTTTACCTTTGGCACAATCCTCACAAATTGTATCTTTTATGAAGTGCAAGCTAGGTAGCCCTTTCACAAGATTCTTCTTAGACAATTTTGATATTAACTCCATATTTGCATGTCCAAGTCTCTTGTGCCAAATCCAAGGATTTTCATCAATTGCCGCAAGACACTTCACATCTTGATTCACTAACTCATTCATCTCAAAAATGTAAACATTAGACTTGCGATTTGCAATAAAAACAATTTTTCCATCCATACTAATGATGCATTTATCCGGTTTAAAAGAAATATCAAAACCTTTATCACTTAATTGGCTAATGCTAAGAAGATTATGATTCAAGCCATTTACTAAATAAACATCTTCAATAATGGGTGAGGGTTTCTTACCAATAGAACCGATACCAATGATTTTACCTTTCTCACCACCACCGAAGGAGACATTGCCTCCTTCAATCCTTGATAGGGTTGCAAATAACTCTTTGTTGCCCGTCATATGATGTGAGCAACCACTATCAAGGTACCACATCTCCTTACGTCGTTGCCGTGACGTTCCCTACAAAAGAAGAAGATGAAGGTGTAGTAGCTTTAGGTACCCATGTCTTGGGTCCTTGGTGGTTAGTAGTTTTGGTACCTTTGGGTACCCATATCAAACCATAAAAATCTTCATTGTCTTTAATTCTACAATGAGTAGAAATGTGTCCATGTCTCATACAATAGGTGCATACAAAATTTCTTTTGTATGTACGAATGTTAGAACCATGAAACCTATTTCTACCATGGTGATTGTAGTTGGCATAAGCATGAGTGGGTCTAGTCCTACAACCCTCAATTTCTAGTCTTTCAATCTTTGATCTTAATTGCTTGTTCTCAAAATCGAGATCTCCAAGCAATTCATCTTTTAGAGCAAGAGAGGTTGTTAGTTGTTCTAGCTTAATATCACAAGAGGCATGCAATTTTTTGAAAGAAGAGTATTCTTTAGACATTCTTTTAAATTCAAAGTTCAACTCTTCTAAAGCCATAGCTATGTCACATTGCATATAAATCGGTCATGTTCCCGACTTTGGACTTCTCTACATATTTCTTTTCTATAAGCCCTAGAATGTCAAGATCTATGCAACGAAGATAAATTCTCATTCTAGCCTTCCAATAAGCAAAATTAGTCCCTGTGAAGAGTGGTGGTCTAGTTGTGGATTGTCCTTCTAACATATGCATATTCAAAGAGGCCTCCATTAGATCTTTTCTCTAAGGTTGTTAAACCAAAAACTGATATAGAGACCAAGCTCTGATACCAATTGTTGGACCCTAGAGGGGGGGGTGATTAGGGTCAAGAGGCTCTAATATGCAATTAAAAAACAGCACAAGCAAACCACAAACAGAAATGCGATAAAAGTAAGAGAGATAAGGTTAGGAGTTCGTTATCCTTGACGCGCGATGTGTTAACGAGGTTCGGCCCTCTGGCCTACGTCCCCGCTCCCCACTCTCGAGGAGAAATCCACTACACACCCGGTTTGGAAGCCGGAACTTCGTCTACACAGCGATCTCCACAGATCTCTCTCACTACACAGTTTGATCTCACAGATCACACTCCCTCACAGTAGATCTCCACAGATCTCACTCACACAGCAGAAGAAAGAAATGCAAGAACCTCTCTTTACACAGCCCTTATAGCAAAGAGAATGTATAATGAAGCTGGGAGGTGAATCACACTGTTTACAGAAGCTGGGAAGTGAAACACACTTAAAACAGAGAGAAAAACAGGATTTGAAAATTTATCTCAGGAAGCAGAAAGTTCTCTCTGGTTTTCAAACGTTAGGGCTGAGGAAGAAGAAGAGGTCTAGGGGGGTTTATATAGAAAAGTTTAAATCATTTTAAAACAAAAACAAATCTTCCCAAATGAGATAATAATCTCTTCTTCAGACCCTCATCACAGACTGTGCCAATCACTAACAAGTGAAAGCACAGTGTTCGATGTAAATGACCGTTTAAAAAAGTCGCGGCTGACCAGAGGCAAAATCCGGTTGACCGAAGAGAATTTCGGTCCACCGGAAAAAGCCTTCGGTCGACCGAAAAGGTGCTTCGGTCGACCGACCGAAAAATTCGGTCGACCGCGAGCAGCTAAGGAAAATATGGAAAACAAGCAGAGACTCATCGGTCGACCGGCGCGGTCGACCGATTTAAAGATCGAAATTTCGGTCGATCGACCGGACCGGTCGACCGATTTCTGATATTTTCTGAAATCTGATTTTTGACCAATTTGAAATATTTGCAAAATATTTATTTGACCTCTGAAAATTCTGAAACTTTGTAAATTGTTTTTAATACTAAAAATAAACTGCTTGGAAAAAGAATTTTGCAGATAGGTACTCATACTTGTGAAAAATAGTATTTTGTGAAAAAACGCTTAAAAGCACAAGTCTAAAAACGTGTGTGTGATTCCCAATAGCTTCAAGTAAACTCAGTAACTCTTTGCCTACATTCTAGCACTAGAGAGAAAAACAAAAGAAAGCTAATATCCTCATATAGAGAGCAATATACTTGAGCTTTGATATAGCTTGAATCGGATGAAGCTTTTGATCGAATTTGACGTTCTTGAAATAACGTTGCTTCATCTCTTGGCCTCCTCCTCCTTTGGATATCTTCGTTGTAGCATATATTCCATCCATCCTCCATTAATAGCACTAACGAGCTTGACAAATGAGTTTACTACATTTACACTCAATAAGCCATTAGTATCGATAATGGTGGTTGTAAGAACATCATCAAAACATAAGGGCTAACAAACTTAGCCTTTAAGGTATCAAAGGCCTTCTGGCACTCCGTGCTCCAAGTAAACTGTACACCCTTCGTTGTAAGGCGTGTAAGTGACATCGCAATCTTTGAGAAATCCTGAATAAACTTCCTGTAATAGCCAGCTAAACCCAAAAAGCTACGAATCTCAGTAATCGTCTTCGGCGATTCCCAATCAAGCACTACTAAAACCTTAGCTGGGTCCACTGCTATGCCCTCTCTACTGACAATATGGCCAAGAAACCTAACCTCAGAAATCCAAAACTCACACTTGCTGAACTTAGCATATAGCTGATGCTCCCTCAAAGTCTGTAAAGTCAAACGTAGATGCTGCTCGTGCTCTGACTCTGATATCGAATAAATGAGAATATCATCGATAAATACAATCACGAATTGGTCCAAATATGGATGGAAGACCCGGTTCATCAAATCCATGAATATCGTGGGTGCATTGGTCAACCCAAATGGCATGAAAAAAAAACTCGAAGGACCCATATCGAGTCAGAAAGGCGATTTTAGGAATATCCATCTCCCTAACCCGTAGCTGATGATAACCAGAACGAAGATCAATCTTCTAGAAATACTACGCTCCCTGTAGCTGATCAAACAAGTCATCAATCCCAGGCAAAGGATATCTATTCCAGATAGTGACTTTGTTCAACTCACGGTAGTCGATACATAATCGCATACTACCATCCTTCTTCTTCACGAAGTGGACCGACGCTCCCCACATAGAATGACTCTGACGAATAAAGCCCTGAGCTAACAACTCATCCAACTAGGTCTGTAGCTCCCTTATCTCAGCAAGTGTCATGCGATAGGGTGCTCTGGATATTGGAGCTGTGCCCAGATGCAACTCAATACAAAACTCAACCTCTCTCACAGGAGGCAACCCAGGTATGTCTTGAAAGACATCTTGATATTCTAAGACAACTCTAGTCTCATATATATCAACACTCTGATCTCAAAGCATCACCTCTTCGATGTACGTCTGTAATGACTCAGCAAGCTGGTTCCCCTGAGAGGTTACCACAACTAACTCGGACCCATCGGATGCTTGTAAATTGACTGTTTTTGTAAAACAGTCAATACTAATATGGTAGAAAGATAGCCAATCCATACCAATAATAATATCAAACTCTGACATGCGCAACACTATTAGATCGACAACAAACTCAGACTCGTCTAAACTAATAATACACCTCCTAAAAATGCTCTCCAAGAGCGACATCTCACCTAAAAGGGTGGAAACTGACAAATGAATGTCTAGAGGCTGAGCTACGAGCTGAAGTCTAATCATAAATGCATAAGATATGAAAGAATACGAAGCCCCTGATTTGAAAAAAATACGGGCTGGAAAGGAGTGCACGAGAAACGTACCCTAAAACTTGCGCCTTGAAACTTGTGCTGCTGAGGCGCTCTCTGATCATGCTGGGGTCCTCTCCTATGAGGGCCTTGTTGCTGCTGTTGGGCTCCTGAAAAAGGCCTCTTGTTCTTTTCCTTATCCTTAGTATTCCCTTCCTTGTCTTTTTAAAACATAGCTCACTCGTTCTCCTATGAAGTGGCAGCATCAGCTACCTCTCGAACTGAGTAGAACCTCCTAGAAACAAGGTATCGACGAAGGCTAGGGCGAAGTCCTGCTAGAAACATATGTGTCTGGCGTTCTCCAGTCTGCCACATGCCCGTAAAGTAAAGTAGGCTCATAAATCTGCTCTCAAAATCAGCTACTGACATGTCTTCCTGTGTTAATCTGGACAACTCAAGCTCTTTCCTAGCCCGTGCCGTAGAAAAGATATACTACTCATCGAAAAAATAGACAAAGTCCACCCAAGTGAGGGTCATCCTCTGCTCTGGGGTAAACTATAGTAGGTACCATCTCCTTGCATCCCCTTTGAGACTGTAGGATGCTAGCCTCTGCTTCTGAACCAAAGTCACATTAAGTATCTCAAGGGTGTTACCCACATCTTCCTTCCACTTATGTGCCGTAAGAGAATCTGACAATCCTTGAAACTCCGGTGCCCTCATCTTCTGGTATCTCTCCACTAAACGGAGCCAAGCCTCCTGCTCTGTGGTTCTATCAACAACTACCTATGGGGTGGGTAAGGGTGTGTCTTCTGGGAAATTGTTCGCAACAGGATTAGCTGGTATCACCGGAAGTGGAACTACTGGTGGTGGTGGTGGTGGTGTGATGTGATTCATCACAAGCTCTCCAAGTGCTGCCATACTAACGGCTATGGATACTAGGGAGCCTGCTGCTGCTCGGGTGGAGCCTGCTACGGCTCTGGTGGAGCCTACTGTGGCTCTACCTAACCAGCTCTTTGGGTACGGGGTCTACCACGTCCGGCCATCTAAGCATATAGAAGAAAGTTTATAAGTCCTCGAACGAAACATATATGGAATTCGTAAAGCTAAGAAATTCGCATCATATATCATTCACGCAAATACTTTTAATATCATTGAATACTAGTCTCACAAAAAAAAATATTCGTAATTTTTGAATACGCGTATATAACGTCATCACTCATTCTAGAAATTTCTAGCGGACTATATACATGAATCTTAAGAAACTCTACTCTAACTCCACGACTCGACACAGGATGATCCTAAGGATACTGAAACTAGAGCTCTGATACTAATTGTGATGCCCCTGGTTTCAACAAGGCTGTAGTCCAAGGTAAAACCAAAAATGTCAAACCTGCCATGTACTACACCGTGCAATAGCATGTTTCACCATCACAATTACTATCTATCTAGTAGAATCAACAACAGGTATAGGTACAAAATAGGCTAGCGAAAATATATAGAAGAAATACTAAACGACAAATATTCTGAAGGAATCATCACCACTGAAATAAATAGACCAATCTCTGAGAGAAATAACATCTGACTGCATACAAGTGTCTCGACATAGGAAATCAAATGAAATGACATTTAGGCACATCGCCTTTACAAAACTAGAAGACATAGGAAATCAAATGAAATGACATTTAGGCACATCGCCTTTACAAAACTAGAATAATAACTCAAATGTTCAAAAACACATCTACTGTGGAGTTCTGACATAAACTACTAACAATATAGATAAATAACTGCTAGAGCAACTCTATCAACCTACGGCTCTCCGTGCACCTAGCTCGTTACCTGAAAAAGAGGAAGCAACGAGCGTCAAGCACTAGCGAATAACATCTCAACCAACCCTAGGGGGAAGGGCTAGAAGAATAAGAAAAATAGTTGTTAATACATATAGATAGTCAATCATCTACTCCAAAATAAAATAGAGGTTTGATATTTAGAAGTTTATAACACGAGCATAGGTACGTCTCCCGTTAGCTCATTGTAAATAGCTAAATACCAAATCCAAAAAAAAACTACAAAATGGAGCAATAAAGAAATATAGCTCCATCTCCAACCTTAATATCAATGACCTGGTAGATGTCAAATACGTGCTCAACTCGTGGACTAAAATAGGTAAATATCCAATATATGAACTGTGAAAGCTTAAAGTCCAACACGAGCACTATAATGGATTATAGTCCAACACGAGGACTTTAATGGATTATAGTCCAATGGAGGACTTTAATGGATTATAGTCCAACACGAGAATTTTAATGGATTATAGTCCAACACGATGACTTCAATGGATTATAGCCCAACACGAGGACTTCAACATGAAAGTAATATAAAAAAATCAGCATATTTACTACCCACTCTCGTGCATCGGTGAGTGAATCTAAAACTCGTGTCCGTAGTCAACTCATATACACAAATCCCAGTGTATTATAATTCCATATAACCTAGGTGTCTCGCCAGCCAAACAAACTTATGCAACAACATGAACATACATAAAATTTCCCAGCGGTCGACCGCGAAGAGACAAAAACCTTTTCTACAGGTTTCTGCTCCTCGAGGTTGATTCAAAAGCCATTTTACGACGATTCTACATACTACAAATCCTATATACGTGATTTAGCATTTCTAGAATATGTAAAAAAATACAATCTAATCACTATAGATAAAAAGAAACATTTTTAAACACATGTATGCATGTCGACACGTTTGAAAACAATTATCATTCTTTCAAAACTCTAGTTAGGAAAATTTTCAGATCTAGATCTGCATTAGGAAATTCGTGTGTGATCATTATTAACTGAAAACTTGTTCTTTTTGCAACATACAATATAAAGATCTATTTTTGTATATAAAATAGTATTTTAGGCTCATAAAACACAGAAAAACTTTATTAAAAATATTTAAAACATAGGTGTAGGATTGAGCGAGATGAAACTCGCCTGAGGGGTGTTGATGAACTCCTAAAGACGAGTGAGAACGATCATCCTTCGCTGAACACCGATGGATCTCGCGTTAGCTCCTCCAAAATCCTCCAAGAATCGCCAAAGAAAGGGGGTTTAGGGTTTGAGAGAGAGAGAGAGAGAGGAGGAGGCTGAGGTTATCAGGGTTTAAAAGAGGGTTCTAAGAGCTTCAAAATGGATATATATACTTAGGTATACTCAAGGGTTCGGTATAAACAAAACAAATCCGAAACAGAGACAATCCTGGCGTCTGCACGCCGAACAATCACGATCGACCGTATAGAAACCTGCACATAGGCTGGGGTTTGGTATATTTGCCATAACGTTCTCGTCTGACCTCCGAATGAGGTGATTTAAGATTTGTTGGAAATCTATTGAAGAGACCTACAAATTTGAACTTTTACACTTTCTCAGATTCTAACTACATCAGTACGTAAAATATAAAAACTCATAACTAGTTATAAATCTCAAATTTCTCTTTTGGCCTTTGTGCAAGACTTGCACATATGCACTCATATATTCACAAATATATATTGAATTGATCTTAAATCAATTCTTGTCATATTCAAACATCAAAATATATTATTTTTCACCATATAACATATTTATCATTATTTATCATAAAATATTCAAATTTTTGAGGTTTTACAACAATAAATGTTCTATCACTGTTCGGGATAGTCAAAACTCACATTTGTTGAATTTAACGTACAACTCATGCTCCCGCAAAGTCTGCAATGCCAAACGTAAATATTGTTCGTGCTCTGCCTCCGTTCTCGAATAGATAAGGATATCATCGATAGATAAAATCACAAATTGGTCCAAATATAGACGAAAAACACGGTTTATCAAATTCATATGAATACCATAGGTACATTGGTCAGCCCACATGGCATGACAAGAAACTCGAAGGACCCATATCGAGTTAGAAAGACGGTTTTGGGGATATTCATCTCCTAAACTCGCAAAAAATAACCAAAATGAAGATCAGTCTTCGAGAAATTCTGCGCTCCTCGTAGCTGGTCGAACAAGTCATCAATCATAGGTAATGGATACATGTTCTGGATAGTAATTTTGTTCAACTCATTGTAATCTATACACAATCACATACTACCATCCTTCTTCTTCACGAAGAGGACCGGCTCTCCCCACGAAGAATGACTCCGACGAATAAAGCCCTAGGCTAATAACTCATCCAACTGGGTTTGTACCTCCTTCATCTCAGCAGGTGCCATACGATAGGGTGCTAGGGATATCGGGGCTGTGCCCGGCTACAACTCGATGCAAAACTCAACCTCTCACACAGGAGGTGACCCAAGTATGTCCTGAAAGACATCCCGATACTCTGAGACGACTCTAGTATCGTATAAATCAACATTCTAATCTTGCAGCATCACCTCCTCGATATACGCCAGAAATGACTCCGCAAACTAGTTGCCTTGAGAGGTTGCTACAACTAACTCAAACCCATCGGATGCTCGCAAATTGACTGTTTTCGTAAAACAATTAATACTAATGTGGTAGGAAGATAGTCAATCCATACAAAGAATAATATCAAATTCAGACATACACATTACTAGGGGTGAGCACGGTTCGGTTCAAACCGAAAAAACCGACTGAACCGACCCGAACCGACCCGAAAAAAACGGTTTTATGAGTAAGGCGGTTCGGGTCGGGTTGACAATTTTTCAAACCGACCCGAACCGAACCAACCGAATATATTTGTGCCTTTGATTTGTGGGCTTATTGCTGTGTTCGATCACCATGAATAGCAGTTGCAGGGAATTGATTCATACATAACCAATGTTCTAATGAGCCAGCTCCTTTTTTTGTCTCCACAAAGACCAAACTCAAAGCTTGCTACACAAAGACAAAGCAAGTCCGTTACTAAAAAATTACAACGTCAGAGTCTAGTATTTAATCCAAAAGGACAAGTTACTTCACTTAAAAACAATATACATACATGAGCAAGAATAATAAATTGAAGTAAAGTTAAAAAACAAATACATGCTGGCATAGGGTAATAATAATATATAAAAGATAAATTGAAGTGAAGTTATACTTAATGAAGTTAGAACCGAACAAACCGAACCGAACCGCACCGAACCGATTTGTAATGGTTCGGTTCGGTTTTGAATTGTAGGTGGTTCGGTTCGGTTGTTCAAATTTTGGTAAAAACCAACCCGAACCGAACCGTGCTCACCCCTACACATTACTATCAGATCAATGAAAAACTCGGACTCATCTAGACTGATGACACATCTCCTACAGATACTCTCTAATAGGGACACCTCTCCTAAAGGAGTAGAGACTGATAACGGAACATCTAAAGGATATGCTACAAGTTGAAACCTATCCACGAAGGCATGAAAGATAAAAGAAATGCGAAATTCTTGAATAAGATAAGGTTTGTGTTTGAAAGAAATTCGCGAAGAAAGCTCCGCTTGCACCATGATTCACGTGGTACGGCTATATAAACTCTGCCGGTGAGGGAAAATATATAGGACCATCTGTCCCTTAGGAATCTCCTGGATAACGCAAATCTAGCCTACTAGCCCTTCAATCCTTGAAATCATAGGCAATGCCTTTATCATCAGCTGCTGGCCGTAACCGTGGCTCTGAGATTGTTGACCCTGACCTCTGTCATGCAGGTCTCCTGTTGGTGTGCTACGACAATACTTTGTTCTTGTCCTCTCATATTATAATTGTAACATATATCTCGAACTTTGTGTTGCTACGGTGTTCTCGAATCATGTTGTACTCCCTTCTTATATTTTCCTTGTGCTGGTAGTAAAAATCCTTACCCCGCTGCTGGGGTCTTCTAGATCCTGTAATAGGCCCATTGCCCTTGTCATCTTCACCATACTGGTTTTGATTTCTTCATTAACTACAGGCATATCTCTGCTTCAATTGAACTAGCTCGAACTGCTTGTCGAAGGAGTAGACAAAATTCTCCCAAATAAGTGATATTCGCTACTCCTGCGAAAATATGAAGTCGTTATTATCCTTTGTTGTCATTCCCCAATGGTGTCCTCTATGCTAAATACATTTAACCTCTGGTTTGGTACGAAATCGACGTTAAGAAATCTTTACATATTCTTTTTAGTTACAGGCTGCACATGAATCTAGTGTGTCCTAAAACTATAATGCTCTTCGTGTCTGACGTCTTTCTTATTTTACAGAGCCAAGTCTCCTGCTTTACAGCTCTATCAACAACTGGTAGTGGTGATGGTGTAATCTTTAGTATTTCATCTTTAATAGACATAACTGGTACAACTGGTGGTGGCACTCCTGAAAGTGGTATTGTTGGTGGAAATGGATACACCTCTTGCTCCTCGAGTGTTGCAAAATCTTACTGTAAATGGTATCATGAAGTCAATCAAATACTGTAGAGTATGCTGCGGCTTGGGGCTCTGCTTGCCCAGCTCTCCAGGTACGAGTTTACCTCGACCACGTCCTCGTCCCGATATTCATAATATCAGTAGGAGAAATTAATTTTTTTCACAGTAAATGAGATCACAATTATATATATACATAACGTATCACAATATGTATTTAGGCAATTACTTTTCAATCAAAGTAAAATAGTTGTCATAAAAAATTTGTAATTTTTTTTGAATATATGTATATAACGTCCTTACTCATTCTAGAAATTTCTAGCGGACTCTATACATGAATCCTAAGAAACTCTATTCTAGCTCCACGACTCGACACAAGATGATCCTAAGGATACTGGAACTAGAGCTCTGAAACCAACTGTGATGCCCCTGTTTTCACACATGGCTGCAGTCCAAGGTGAACCCAGAGATGTCAAACCTGCTACCCTCTCACACTGTGCAACAACAAGTTTCACCAATCACAGTAATATCCTCTAGTGGAATCAAAGTAAAGTGTAGGTACAAAACAGGTAAAACAAAGAAAATAACTACAACAGACATGATATAAAAAAGAGTATCTCATAAATAAATCATGTCTCAGTAAATAATCTGGAATACATCCGACATCCGAAATAACTCTACTGTGGAGTCTCTACTAGTAACTCATGTGACGGTGACTATGCAATAACTCCGTCATCCTGTGGCCCTCCGATGCTCTGAGCCACCTAAAAGTTAAAATAAAATAAAATTAAAATGATAACAACAAGAGCATTAGAGCACTAGCAAGAATACCTCCATCCGCCCCCGAGGAAGGGCTACTAAATGAAGTGGAGGCTCTATCTATTAAGCATAGCCTACCTAGATTATTTTCCCCGTATATAAGAAAAATACTTGTTAATACATACATATAAGCAATCATCTACTCTGAAATAAATGAATGTTGATATTTAGAAATCCACAACACGAGCATAGGTATGTCGAATATCCCGTTAGCTCAAATTGTGAATAGCTAAATACCAAATCAAACAGCTACTACATGGAGCAATAAGAAAAGACAACTCCATCTCAAACCATATCAAAGGTGTCCTAACAAATATCAGATACGTGTCCAACACATGGACTTCACATGCTACATATTAAATAAGACAACTCGCATAAGTGTCTAACACATGGACTATATATGATGAATGTCCGACACATGGACTGCGATAGATAAATGTCCAACACGAGGATGACATATAATTAAGGTCCAACACATGGGCCGCAATAGGTAATGTCCAACACGAGGACTGCATATGATTAAGGTCCAACACATGGGCTGTAATAGATAAATGTCCAACACGAGAACTTCATATGATGAGCGTAATACAAATAAATGTTATAAGTAAAATGCATATATACTATTCACACTCGTGCCTCGGTGAGTGAATCCTAAACTCATGTCGATAATCAACTCATGTGTAGAATACACAATTTACAGTGTATTAAAATACCAAATAACCCAAACAACTCGTCGGTCACACAAACGTATGTAAACAACATGCACATGCACAAACAGGTCCAGCGGTTGACCGCCACGACCACCGCGGTCGACCGTGAAATGAGCAAAAAGACATTTCACAAAATATCACCTAACGGTCGACCACCGCATCCACTGCGGTCGACCACGCAGAAACATAGATCTTCCTGCACAAAAACATCGTCCAGCAGTCGACCGCCACGTCCACCGCGATAGACCGCGCAGAAGCATAACAGGCTTTTAGGTTTTGAACTTGCAAAAATTTTAACTCATCAAGAACATAAATTTTATCATTTACAAATCATATGACAAGATGAAAACTTTATTTCTACATATAAGAAAAATATCTCATGATTTACTTAAACTTGATTTAACCTAATCAAGTTTAACAACCCAAATAATCAAATTTACTTAAACTTGATTTAACCTAATCAAGTTTAACAACCCAAATAATCAAATTCTTTACAAGAACCCTAGTTATCCAAGTTTAACAACCCAAATAATCAAATTCTTTACAAGAACCCTAGTTATCGACAAAATTAACATAAATAAACTTGTATGAAACTTGAAATCGATGTAACAAATATTTTTTCATGTTTTCAAATCTTGTTTTACCCCAAACCTAGGGTTTTAAGGATCTCCAATCAACATAAAATATCATTTAATTGCTAAATTAGGGTTTAAACATGTTTTAATCATGATTAATAAATTAAAAACAAATTTATGAATAACCCTCATGATCATGATCATATTTTTGTCATAAACAGCAAGGAATTATTATAGATCTATCATGGTTTAAAGAATTATCATAAAAAATCTAAACCTTGTCATGTCGGGTTAAGTTACCATGAAAAACATCACTTTAACCATTAAAAGTGTAATCTTTATTAAAGGAAGGTTTTGGATGCAGATAATCTTGCATTATCATGTGCACAACCCCCTGAAACAATCAGCAAACGATCCCTCGATGCCAAACGCCCAAATCTCGCCTTCTCCTCGCTTTTCGCCTAATGAAACTCTCTCGAGAACTCAAGTTTATGGCTAGGGTTTGAAAGAGGAGGAGAGGGGCTGCTAGGGTTTGGAACATAAAAGAAAAGGGGTATTTTTTGTGTATAAACATGTATACATATGGCAACAAACCGGAATAAATACAGCCCAAAACCCGAAACTGGAAACTCAGTCTGATTAGAAACATACTCTTCGGTATTTTGGTTGTAACTTTCATATCCGAGCTCAGAATGATCTGATTAAATATTTGTTGGAAAGCTGCTGAAGAGACCTACAACTTTGGTCTTTAAGTTTTCCATATTCACACTGTATCAGTGTGTAAAATATAAAATCTCTCCACTAGTCATTATTTTCCAGATTTATACATCATACATGTTTTGTGCATTTGCACTCATATATACATATATACATTGAATTGATCTCAAATCAATTCCTAGCATATTCAAACATCACAATATGACTCATATATACATATATACATTGAATTGATCTCAAATCAATTCCTAGCATATTCAAACATCACAATATGTTATTTATCAATGTATAACAAATTTATTATTATTCATCACAAAATATTTAAATTTTTGGGGTTTTACACCCGATTCTTCTCATCGCCCCTATATCTATCACAGAAAATACCATATGACGCTTTTGCCCTCATGTGTATCGGCATTAATGATTTTCCCTATCATATTATAAATTATGAGATTTCATAATCATACTAAGCATTAAGATCATTTAAAGTTTTAAATAACATATATCATATCATGACAATAAACATCCTCCAGATTAGCATAGAAGTTTGAGCCCAAGTGGTGGTCATGCAGCTTCTTTCTTCTATTTTCTGACCCATTCGTGGATTTATTCTTTAAAAAATAACTGTAAATATGCAATGAAATTAATATCTTAAAATTATAAATTATTTTTTATTAAAACTAACCTTTGCGGCATTGCTGTCCCAGTACATGAGGAGAACCGCGAAATGAATCTTGTCAACTCAGTCATCGAGGTTTAAAAACATCTGCCAGTCCTCCTCATATTTGTCTAGGTTTCATGTTTGATCTCATGCCTCCATTGTTTGAGGACTGCTTCAACCTTGAAATTAAACACATAATTCCAAGCCCCCTCAAAGTCCTCAAGGCAGAAGCAGTCCTGTAGATTTACATACACATTTAGTAAGGATAATTTAATATCAATTACTAATTATTAATAGTAAGGATAATTTAATATCAATTACTAATTATTAATAAATGAAAAGCTAAAGCAATATGTAGTTACCAAAAGCTCAGTCTATATCGCCTCGTATGCGGTCCATAGTAGTTCTCAAAATAAAAATAAAGGTTGATAATGTTCGCTCTACAAACGAGAACCCCAATATATGCATTCAATTGGGTCGACCAAGGACCAACGGGCAAATTAGAACTATTCCACCGAATTATCACCCTCAGTCATCTTGGCGGTTGTTTAGATTCAGGCTTACCTTCGTCATGTCTGTTCTCTATGGGATCTGGCTTAGAGCCTTCAATAATAACATGATAATATATCATATAATATATATAAATGTGAAAATTAAAAGTATTTATACAATTTACCATTCGTTATCTCTCTTTCTTTTGCTGCGAGTGTAACAACTTTCCTAGTCTCCAATATAGGAAGCATTTTCTCTAACTTTCTCGCAGCACGTGGGTGATACTTCCTTGAGTCAGCCATGGACTTATGAGAGTCCGGAGGTAAGGGTAAACTGAGATAGTCATGTGTCTTCGGCCGCAAGTCAATATGGAATGTATAGGATGGATATGTCAGGGTCTAAGAAGCACCTACATAAGAAAGGAGAATCATTAATATAAATTTTTAATTGACCATTATCAATTATTAAATATTGAATACCTGTGTCGGGGGATGGTTTTGGTGTTGCATCAGGGCGGACGGGTGATGAATAACCCGCATCTGTAACAAATGATCACTATGAGCTAGATAACTAATAATTTATAAAATATATTAAAATATTATTTAATTTTTATTTCTACATCCGAAGATGGCAGTGTATCAACAGGACCAGTACCTAGGGTGATACTCCGTGATCGATCACCCTCTAGGCCAAAGAGCCTCCTCGCCCTCCTCATCTACAAATTCAATTATTAACATAGTTAAAAAAATTGTATACATGCTCATGAGATATGTTATTATGAAATGTATTATTGTTTTTTTTATGATAAGCTGAAAATCGGTAATGCATTGTAACATATATAGTTCATACCTACATCCAGCACTACATTTTGTGTGTAAGAGAATTCTTGCCAAACATCACCAAATGACCCAATTGGTTCACTATAATTATCTTCACTTTCTTCAATATTTTTTTCATTGTTATTAGGAAGAACAACAGATCTTGGCTCTTTGTACAAAACCACCCAATCAGATATGACATTCGGATCTTTCACGAAGGAGCACTAATCAGCTTATTCTCATTCGGATCTGCGAAAATGAATTTCTCATCCGTATATACTTCTCGGTGAAGATTGACTAGTGCAAATCAATAATGATCCTTTTGCTTTTTTGTAGGACACCAGCGAACCTTGAACATCGTGTAACTATATTGTTTTGGTTTACCAAACCCATAAATTACCTCAACAATATCAGTTAATTTTCCATAATATAGTATGTCATCTAGAATTGAGTTCTGATATCTTATACTTGAAAAACATTCTTGAGCAAACAAACCCATGACCCCACTATTCTGAGTTACCCTCCTATTGTAATAATCTTTTTTTTGTATGCAAGATTTTATAGGAGGCCCACCTCATTTGGATTTGAAATATATATATATATATATATATATATATATATATATATATATATATATATATATATATATATAATTTTTTATATATATATGAGGAGAGAGAAATGTTTTAAGGTGACGCCTTAGATAATCATCTAAGACGCGGCTAAATCACATGATTGAGCTGCATTGTGGATGATCCGCTCCATTAAAACTTGATCTAAATTTCTAAAACTCCAACACACCAAGTTTGGGGTGAACCCGTCGTTGTTTGACCCTTCATCCACTCGTATTAATTTTAACGGTTCAAATGAATAGAACTTTTCACATGGCTCGACGTAGGATCAAACGCGATGAGTCATTGCAAACTTTGGTGTGTTGGGGTTTAGAATATGTAGATCAAGTTCAACGGAGTGCGATCATCCACAATGTAGCTCAATCATGTGATTTTAGACCGCGCCTTAGATGATATCCAATGCGTCACCTAGGAACACTTTTCCATATATATATATTATATATATATATATATATATTATATATATATATATATATATATATATATATATATATATATATATATATATATTATATATATATTTTAAGGCCCATGAGAGTTATTATATCAAGAAGGCCAACTTCATTTTTTTTTTCTTCTTCCCCTTGTTTTCCTCTCACGTGATGACTTTTGTGAGATCGCTTTTGTTTTTTTTGGAAATATCTCCCACATTAAAAAAATGGAAAATAGAAAAAAAAATAAAAAAAAATCTTTAACCACGGAACCATTTTATGTATCTCCCATGTTTAAAATCCTAGAAAATCTCTAACCTCTTAACTATTCCATCTCTTTAAAATCTATATACATCTCATCTACTTTTTCTTCACAATAGCTTTTAAAAATGAAAATAAAAAAAAACTATAGAGAAAAAGAGAAGGAGAGGGATGACGTTTGGATTTTTCTCTTGGATTTGGGGTTTATAATCTTTTCTACGACGGATCGGCAAGCATCTCTTTTTCCTTAATTAATTTTCTAATTTGTGTTAAGCTTATATTCATGCAAGGATTATTTTCCTCAAATCTTATTATTATTATATTTTTATTTTTTCATTCCTACAAGTATCCCTTCCTCAATTATTATTATTATTATTATTATTATTATTATTATTATTATTATTTGGATTTCCTTCAAGCAAGCATCTCTTTTCTCAATTATTTTTCTAAATTTTGTTTAGCTTGTTCTTCATTTCCAACTCATTTTTTTCCTTTCATAGAAATAAATAGTAGAATACATGTTTAATATTTTTAGAGTTTTTTTAATTTTTTATTGTTATATTCTTATTTGGGAAATGAATAATAGGATTTATAATTCTAGGATCTATATTTTTTATCTTATTTATTTATTATATTTTCTCTCCATGATCTTAACATTATTATTGACATTAGTACTATTAATTTCACATAATTTTTTATACAAATCAGAAGATAAAAATTTTGATTTACAAAATATATAAATTTATCTTTTACTCATTTAGAAGTATTTATTTAAGAACTTGACTGAAAACTAAAGTTTACTTATTATCTACATCACCTATGACAAGAAAGATTATTAGTTTTATTGGTTAGTGGCTTTGGACAATGACTCCAGACCAGTTTGACCAAGTTGGGATACAATATTCTATTTTAGACCCGTTTAAGCCTCTTACTCACTAAAATCAGTTTTGTAGATTTATATGGAGTCAAATTTAAAATTTGTTTGGCCTGCTTGACACTAAACAAATATGCTAATTAGTCATTTTCCGTTTATTAAGATGATTGATGATATTATTTGATCTATTGATGCTTATTGGATCATCTGATGCTTTATTTTGGTCACCTAGTGACGTTTAATAGGATTGATTGTGCATGAAAATAACTTCTGTAAAAGTGTGATTTATAAGCGTGCTTTCATAGCATGGCTATGCTCTCGATATCGATATCCCGATATGAGATTTTTTTGTGATTTATAAGCGTGCTTTCATAGCATGGCTATGCTCTCGATATCGATATCCCGATATGAGATTTTTTTTCCTTGGCTATTACTATTATAATAGCATGGCTATGCTCTCGATATCGATATCCCGATATGAGATTTTTTTTCCTTGGCTATTACTATTATATCATCGACTAGACAATGCACCCCTCTTGATTGGACATGTTCCGGGTCACGGTTATTTCTCATAGTTTTTCTAAAGTTGTTCCACGGCAATACTATGGTTAGTGCTCAACATTTCATGCACAGTTACTTAGGTTAAACAGACAAACACGGGAGTTAATAAAGGAGAATTGGACGGAGAATATAACATGTATATAAACGGGCTTGTGCGCATTCTTGATATCCTGGTTTATATATATATGAGAAATAAGGGCCCATCTTGACTTGAAGCCGTGTTCCCAGGACGGTTTACGGGAAACCGATTTCTATACATGAAAATATTCTTCTCTAATTCAAATAACATCTAAAATAATAATTATACGCTTGTGTGTTTGATGATGGACATTATTTTGATCTCTATGATTTGCATTTCCTTTTATCATTATTAATTTAGATTTTCAACTTTTCTTTATATCTGCCACATACACTTACACGCGCATAATTCCTTCATTTTACATGCTTGTTGGGAGTTTTCTGACTCCCTTGGGATTTGCGTGCCCCAGATTCGGGAACCTTTTTTTCTTCGCAGGATCGAGAGTATCTCGAGGGGCAGGCTCATCAGCAGTGATCACCATTCATTCTATCAGTTATCCAGTTCAGTTGATTTAGGTAGTTATTTGGTTTAGGCTTTTCTTTAGCTACATGTGGCTCTCTAGACTATGGTGTATTTTTTCTTTCTATTTAGATAAACTGTGGACTTGTCATAGAACTATGAAAATGTTCGATATTTCTTTATCTATACATTCCTTTTTTTTTATCTTGGCTACATGCTCTTTGGTATAGTTTTGTCTTTATATATGTATACAGGATGATCTAGAGGCATGAATGTGACCGTATGGTTGCATTGTCGGCCGAGTTATGTTTCAAACTATTACATTTTGGAACCGGGGTGTGACAAGGTTTTGATTGATATCAGAGCCCTAGGTTTAGGAATAGTTGTCTCGTCCTATATACAAGTAGAAACTAAGATTGAGCTAAAAATAGAGCATGTATAGAATGAGTTATTTCCTTTCTAAAAATACGTCCTTTGACTCCCATTTCTCTGATTCCCAAGTCCTAATCTAGACCAATCTTATTTTTAGGTGATCACTATGGCCCCAAAATGTCGACCCCCTACTCTAGTTATCCCTGAGGGACACCAAGTCGATTAGACTGATCTTGCAGAATGGATTAGGGACCTGGTAGCTCATAATCGTCAGAGGGACGAGCAGCGACAGGTTGCAATGCCGGGCAATGTGTCTGGATTTCGGAAGCTCAACCCACAATACTTTGCTGGGACTGAAGCGGATATGAGGCCGATATATGGTTGGAGAAAATAGATCATTTATTGAGGGCAGCAAAGATACCAGATGAAGACCGAGTTGATATTGTTCAGCTGCAGCTCATTAATGTAGCCAGGACCTGGTGGGACGCAGGGGGGAGAAGCTGCCTAGGCTGATATTATGGGAGACATTCCGGGAGAGTTTCCTAGAGGCATTTTTCCTGAAGACGGCTTGTCTTGAGATGCAGAGGCAGTTTGTTAAGCTGTGGCAGAGAACTAGTACAGTTGATGAGTATGCAGCAAAATTTACCAAGCTCAGCAGGTTTGCCTCGGGGATAATGTCGAATGAGGTGGATAAGGGACAAAGGTTCATGCAGGGCCTAAATTTTGAGATCTAGACTCAGATTTATAGTCAGAAGGGGGTTGAGACTTATGCGGATGTCCTAGAGGTAGCTCGGAAGGCAGAACAACTGATTGGGATCATGTACTCTGTGAGGAGAGGGGCAAACAAGCGCCCTGTAGGTTAGACCTCAGGCGGTAACCAACAAAAGCCTCAGACGGGAGGAGCACCAGCTAAGCGCCAGCAGACAAGGGCTTCGAGACCAGCTCCACAACCAACCAACATGATCTTCCATTTCCGCAGCAAGCCGGAGCACTTGATGAAGGACTGCATGCGAGCTAACAGGTTGTGCTTAGCATGTGGGACGACAGATCATCAGATCACCACTTGTCCTAGTAGGGGAGTTTCAAGAGGAATTTCAAGAAGAGCGATAGTGCCACCAGGCCAAACTTGACAAGGTGGATAATAGTTGAGGCCACCACTTCTCACACAGTAGCAGATGTTTTGAGGACATCAGAGGGGTCAACAATTTCAAGGCCAGAGACAACGGAGAGGTCCTTATTTCCAGCACCCATATCAGCCACCTTATCAGTAGAGGCACCCAAGGGAATATGGTCAGCAAGCTCAGCAGCAACAGAGACAAGGTCAGGTTATGACATTTACTGCTAAGCAGGCAGATGCATCTGGAGACGTAGTCACAGGTACCATTTTGGTTTATTCAATCCCTACATTTACCCTATTTGATTCTGGGGCATCACACTATTTTATATCTGCTCAATTCATTGCACGCCACACCATACCATGTGATAGTTTAGAGGCGAGCTGGAATATCCATACCGGTAGCAGGGTATTAATGTCTAGTAGGGAGTGTAAGAGATGTCCAGTGGTAGTTTGTGGTAGGGAGCTATTTGCAGACTTGTTGGTGATTGACACTAATGGGTTTGATGTTATTTTAGGGATGGATTGGCTCTACAACTTCCATGCGACGATCGACTGCCAACGCAAAAGCATAGTGTTCAAGATACTAGGTCACCCAGAGTTTGAATTCATGAGCGATAGCAAAGTGATGGAACAGCTAGAGTATCGAGCAGGCATGGATAGAGTATTAACCTGTATTGAAGTAGAGGATAAGCCCCTACCAGAAATTGTCGAGGAGTTCCTTGACGTTTTTCCTGATGAGTTGCCGGGTCTGCCACCAGATAGAGATATAGAGTTTGCCATCGATGTTATTCCAGGGGTTGCACCTATTTCAAAACCCCATTACCGAATGCCAATAACAGATTTAGAGGAGTTGAGAAAGCAGGTTTAGGAGTATATTTATAAAAAATTTATCAGGCTTAGTACTTCATCTTGGGGAGCACCAGTGGTATTAGTGCTAAAGCTGGATGGTAGCCGAAGGATGTGTATTGACTACAGGGAGTTGAATCGGGTTACCATCAAAAATAAATATCCAATTCCCAGCATATATGATCTTTTTGATCGGCTCGGAGAAGCTAGAATGTGTTCTAAGCTGGACCTCAGGTCACGTTATCATCAGCTGAAGGTGAGGAATGAAGACATACCTAACACCGCATTTCGAACATGGTACGGGCACTATGAGTTTTTGGTGATGCCATTCGGAGTGACAAATGCTCTATCTACATTTATTGATGTACAAGGTGTTTTCCCAGTATCTTGACAAGTTTATTATGGTGTTCATTGATGACATTCTTGTGTACTCCAAGACCACGGAAGGTCATTCAGAGCATCTAAGGACGGTGTTGAAAATCCTACGGAAGGAGAAGCTTTATGAAAAATTGAACAAGTTTGAGTTTTGGCTGGAGCAAGTGTCCTTCTTGGGGCATGTGATTTCAGGAGCATGTATCTCTGTGGACCCGAAGTAGGTTAATGCATTGTTAAGATTAGATCCGCCTATATCTGTGACAGAAGTACAAAGTTTATTAGGGATGGCTAGATATTATAGGAAATTCATAATGGATTTTACTAAGATTTCAGGACCACTTACTAGGCTGACTCGAACGGAGGTCAAGTTTTTGTGGACTCAGGAGTGTCAAGCAACATTTGAGGAGTTAATGAAGAAGTTGACAACAACACCAGTTTTGACAATTCCTAATGAGTCAGGAGGATTTGTAGTGCACACGTATGCTTTTGGTTTGGGTTTAGGTTGTGTTCTGATGTAACATGGGAAGGTAGTAGCTTATGCATCTAGGCAATTGAAGACACATGAGAGGAACTACCTAGTTCATGATCTGGAATTGGCGGTGGTGATTTTTGCATTGAAGCTATGGCGGCACTACCTTTTGGGGCAGAGAGGGGAGGTATACACAGATCATAAAAGCTTCAAGTATATCTTCACTCAGAAGAAGCTCAACATAAGACAACGCAGGTGGTTAGAGCTTATAGCGGATTATGATCTTGATTTACAATATCACCCATGACGAGTTAATGTGGTGCCAGATCATTTGAGTAGGAAGCCTGTGGCGATGAGACTCACCAGACAACGGGAGTTTCTAGCTGAGTTCCGGAGGATGAACATGGAGGTTATATTATCTGGAGGAGGGAGACAGTTGATGAGTTTACATTTACAGTCAACTCTGGTAGACCGGATCAAGGCTACCCAGTTCGAGGATGCTCGGTACCAAAAATTCAAGAAATAAGTGGAGTCTGGAGAGAGAACTGATCTACAGATACATGAGGATGGATCCTTGCGATTCTGTGGTAGGTTGTGTGTGCCTAAGGGTGATGTTAGACGAGAGCTTTTGGAGGAGGAGTACAGTTTAGTGCTTTCTATTCATCCAGGAGGCACGAAGATGTATTGGGACTTAAGAGAGCATTACTGGTGGCCAGGAATGAAGATGGAGATAGCCCGATTTGTGTCAAAATGCCTAACATGTCAGCAGGTGAAGGCTGAGCATCAGAGGACAACTGGGTTATTACAGCCCCTTCCTATTCCCGAGTGGAAGTGGGAACATGTTTGTAGGCGTCAAAAATTGCCTATAGGTCCCTGCACATGGCTCGGTATAGAGAGAAGATGATGAACATCGCTATCCGAGTCATAGAAGCTCATTTGACGACGATAAGGGTATGAAGTGAGTCGACGAACCATGTGAGGCAACGGAACTTCGGAATAATCAAAACACGAACCTTTTGGGGCAGAGAGGGGAGGTATACACAGATCATAAAAGCTTCAAGTATATCTTCACTCAGAAGAAGCTCAACATAAGACAACGCAGGTGGTTAGAGCTTATAGCGGATTATGATCTTGATTTACAATATCACCCATGACGAGTTAATGTGGTGCCAGATCATTTGAGTAGGAAGCCTGTGGCGATGAGACTCACCAGACAACGGGAGTTTCTAGCTGAGTTCCGGAGGATGAACATGGAGGTTATATTATCTGGAGGAGGGAGACAGTTGATGAGTTTACATTTACAGTCAACTCTGGTAGACCGGATCAAGGCTACCCAGTTCGAGGATGCTCGGTACCAAAAATTCAAGAAATAAGTGGAGTCTGGAGAGAGAACTGATCTACAGATACATGAGGATGGATCCTTGCGATTCTGTGGTAGGTTGTGTGTGCCTAAGGGTGATGTTAGACGAGAGCTTTTGGAGGAGGAGTACAGTTTAGTGCTTTCTATTCATCCAGGAGGCACGAAGATGTATTGGGACTTAAGAGAGCATTACTGGTGGCCAGGAATGAAGATGGAGATAGCCCGATTTGTGTCAAAATGCCTAACATGTCAGCAGGTGAAGGCTGAGCATCAGAGGACAACTGGGTTATTACAGCCCCTTCCTATTCCCGAGTGGAAGTGGGAACATGTTTGTAGGCGTCAAAAATTGCCTATAGGTCCCTGCACATGGCTCGGTATAGAGAGAAGATGATGAACATCGCTATCCGAGTCATAGAAGCTCATTTGACGACGATAAGGGTATGAAGTGAGTCGACGAACCATGTGAGGCAACGGAACTTCGGAATAATCAAAACACGAATAGATCGGGAGCTCCGCATCACTTGCAAAAGACGAAACACCCCTCGTGTCCCGGCCAGTGGTTGGTCGAGACACCAAATGGTGTCTCAGCCAAAGCATGACCGAGACACTCATGGGTGTCTGCAGCCCCGAAAATCTATTATTTGGCTGTTTTCAGCCGTTTTTCGACCGTTAACCACCTAGATTTGTTTCAACTGATAAAACATCATCCAAGAATATGGTTAAGTGGTTACAACTGAATATAAGAGTGAATTGATCGTTCTTATCCGAAAACAGGGCTCCTGTAACCTATAAATACAGCCTCAGGGCCTTAATTTTTTCAGATCTGGAATTCTCAAGCGTTGGCGAAGCCCTGCTGAATTAAAGACCGAAGAAGCACGACTTTCGGAAGTGAGGAGGAGATCATATCGAGTTCGTCGGTATAAAAAAGAGGATCTCGTCAGATCCACACTTCCCGGTCCTTTGCCTTGAGATTTCCCTGTTACGGTACTGGTGGTCCACGGATACTAACGTCCCCGTCACAGGCTAAGATCCCACGCAAGCAGCGGGTGATAAACACCCGTTGCGCTGTTTGACGAAAGTTGTATTTTTTTATTTTGTTTTTATTATGTAAAGGTCTTATAAAAAGACTGACTTTTGTTTTCATTGTAACGTCTGAAGTTGTAATGAACACATCAATGAATATATCAACTTTCTTCCCAAACAATCTACCGACCACAGTGGGAGCCAATAACTTCGCTGTCAAAGCTGTCGTGATGCAACCAGCGATCAAGATCCTGGTGAATGAAGAGGTCAAATTTGAATTCGACCAACAGAAGTTCAAGGAATATTTGTCCTCCTCCAGATCTGCCTCTCCTCGCAGATCCAGAAAAGTTCGCTGGTCTTCTGACACGAAGACCAGAGAAGATGATCTCCGCGGCGCCGCCGTAGTAATTGTAAGTCGTAACGTGTCGCCGATATCCAGCGAAGTTAGATCAGCTGTTCCGAACTCCTCCTTGACCAAAGAGTCAGTTGCTGAAGCTATGCCAACATTGTCAAAGAGGGCGTGCCAAAGACGGCGTTAACGTCTTGCGCGTCAACTTGCTAAGGCTTTGGAACCAATGGATGGGATCTGCTATGATGTGGATCTGAAGTCTAGGCAACTCTAAGAATAACAACGGCGATCAAGCAACCCCTCTTCTAAAGCAGAGAAGAACGAATGGGTTCGCGTCAAGAGGTCCCACTCTACCCTTGAGGAACGAATCCAGAAGCGTCGCGCATTACTTGCGCAAGCCCGAGTCTTTGTGCAAGAAGCGCGGAAAATGCAGAAGGAAGAGGTGGTTAAAAAATTGCCCAAGCAGAAACGGGTTTGGATGCCAAAGGTCAAATCAGCGCCTAAGGCAAAAGTAGATGAAGTTACCCTTCAACCTTCGTCAACTCCGGATCCCACTCCCCATGGTAGTATGGACCTCACCAAATCTAGAGTTTCTGTGAAAGACCGCCTGGGTCCTCTACCCGAAGATCGATGTAAAGCACATGTTAAGGAGCGATTTGGACTGTTGAAAGGCTCCGAAACAACCATTCAGGCTGGGGGTCGTACTTGTTTGGGGAGAAAATTGTCTTCTTCATTAAGATAATCATTACAACTTCAGTCGTTACAATGAAAACAAAAAAGATTGTCTTTTTATAAGACTCTTACACAATGAAAATGAAAAATTACAACTCTCATCAAACAGCACCACGGGTGTTTATCGCCCGCTGCTTGCGTGGGATCTTGGCTTATGACGGGGACGTTGATATCCATGGACCACCAAACGATCAGATCAGACCCGTAGCTTCGTCAATTTGCGAAGGAATTAAGAAGCCGAAGCAATTATCTCGGCAACAGCAAGATAATCACTCTTCTCGAGATCACCGCAACGGGGCGATCTCAAGGGAAGGAACCAGGCTCTGGATCTGACAAACTATCCTTCTTTATGCTAAAGAACTCGATCCGATCTCCTCCTCCTCTCTGAAATTCGTGATCCTTCAGTCTTCAGTTCGGCAGAGCTTCGCCAACGCTCGAGAATTCCAGATCTCAAAAAATAAAGGCCCTGGGCTGTAGTTAAAGGCTTTGGGACCTCTGTTTTCAGATAAAAAAGGTCGATTCCCTCTTATCCTCAGTTGTAATCACTTAACCACGTTCATAGATGATATTTTATCAGTTGGAACAAATCCAGGCGGTTAACGGTTGAAAAACCGCCAAAAACAACTAAAAAATAACTTTTTCGGGTTACAGACACCCGCGGGTGTCTCGGCCAGGCCGAGGGCTTGGTCTTGCGCGCTTCGTCCGTTTTCTTCGTATTTTCATCACCCGAACTCGGAATCACGCGATCTAGAATGCGTCGAAAAGCCGACGAGGAGATCTACAAGCTTTCATGATTGAATCATGTGTGGAGTAAATAGGACACAAGGGGCGTTTTGTCTTTCATAAGCGACGTGCAGCTTCGATTCATTCGTGTTTTAATTATTCTGAAATTCCGTTGCTTCACATGGTCCGTCGACTAACTTCATGCATTCAACATTATCAAATGAGCTTCTGTGACTCGAATAGCGATGTTCATCGTCTCCTCTCCATCTCGAACCGTGTGCGGGGACCTATAGGTAATTTTTGACACCTACAGATACCCCCTCCAAAGTGTTTCAGTCTCGTTTCTTTTATAGATGAGACTGAAATACTTTGGATATGATCGGTCCAACCTTCAGTCGGTGTAAAAGGACCTGTATGTTAGACCCTAGAGGGAGGGTGATTAGGGTCTTATGCTAATCTAATCCCGATTAAATGTTAATTAAAATTATATTGATTGATTTATTCTTGCAAGAATGATATAAGATAGATATGAGCAAGAAAGATATGAATAAGCACAAATAAAAGGTACGCTAAGCAAAACATAAACAACCGATATGATTACGAGGTTCGGTCATCACGACCTACATCCCTGCTCCTCACCTCAAGGAGATCTCTACTATCACAATCCGGTTTGGAAGCCGGAACTTCTACACACTCGGTTTACAAACTTACCGAAAACTCTCACACAACCAACACTATGCAATCACACTTTACACACTAAGTGTAGGAACCTAGCCCGTGTCCTCCTCCTCAAATGCTCGGATGCAACCTCTCCCTAGGTTCGTCAACCGACGCCACTCCTATTGGATTCGACCCCGTCTCTCGCCACACACTCCTCTCGGTGTACAAGTGCATTACAAGTGATACTCACAAATAAAGATTAAATATAATAGTTTGTTCTCAACAACAAATGAGAACGCAATTGAAGCTCACACTCACTAAATCACACCCCACAACCCACACTATATGATATGAAGATATTAAGCTCAATATTGTGTGTGTGATAACAGCGAATGAAAAAATATGTAACTCAATAAATATAGCTAAGATATGAAAAAGAAATTATAAGCTATATGAAAAGATGAGTTACGAAAACTTCTCAATAAACAAGAAGAACAGTAGAGGATGATGAGGATAGGATCCTCAGTTGAAATGAAAAGCCTCTTCTTATTATAGCAGACTTCTTTTAAAGCAGATGATCAGAAACCGCTTAAACAGCTCTTTAAACACTCTTAAGATTTTTGTTAAAACTTCACTATAAAACAAAACTTAGTTTTTTTGAAAGAGAGCAGCAATGAGGTATTTATACCCACTTAAAATATCAGCCAAAACAAGCTTGAAAAGACCAAAACAGCCCCAAAAAATCAAATCAGAAAAATAGCCGTTGGAAAGCAATTATTAGATCGACGGTCGATCGTGGAAATCTCGCGGTCGACTGCGAAGCATAAAAACACTGAAAAAGAGATTTAAAGGCTGGCGGTCGACCGCGGCGGTCGATCGTCACGGTCGATCGCGAGCCATAAAAAAGCATACTATAAAAAATAACTGCTGGCAGTCGACCGTGGCTGTCGACCGTGGCGGTCGACCGTAAACTGATATATGACATATGAGAGGTTTTTAAGTTGATTTTGAAAATACATTAAAAATATCAAATTAATTCCAAAAATAGTAAAACTTTGGAGAAAGTTTCTAAATGATGAAATTTACATGTTTGAAAAGAAATTTTTGGAAAATTAATTTTCGTTTGTGAAAACTCCCTGTTTTTGAAAAGTGTTCAGAAAACCTGAATTTTTGTGAACATGAAAATTGAGTTATGACTTGTAAATACGTATATATATATATCATGTATATATATATATATATAAACAAGTGTGAATGAGATGTAAACATGAATTAAAAACTATTATAAGGAAGTTTGATGAGAAATCATTTATTTGATAGAAAACGTCGAAATTGTGTTAAGTGCACATATATTGAGCTTGAATATAAACATACAATATATGTAAACAAGCTAAACTTATACCTAGGTGAATGTACACACATGAACTTGAATCTTTAACGCTTGATTATCGTGTGTTGAATTACCTGTAAAGAGAACAACAAAAACAACAAAACTAGAGAATAGATTAGTGATAAATTGTTTGACAAATCATCATCAAAACTATAGGGCCAACAATCTCCCCCTTTTTGATGATGACAAACAATTTATTTAATGATATGAAGTACATATTGATAAACCACATATAACATGAATATATAAAACCACATATCATAACATTCCATCAATATGAATTAAACATTAAACCGAACATCAATATGTAGATTTTCTCCCCCTTTGACAACATCAAAAAGGGAAGAAAAAAATAAATAGGAGCAACGCTCCCCCTGCATTCAAGCACAGATAATAACCAAGTGTATGGACAAAAAGAAAAGAGTCCCCCCTGTCAATTTGCATAAATGACATATAGAGATCATATATAGGAGCTAAATAATCATAATCATAATCATTCATACACATCCATAAATATTTGAAATTAAAAGTCCAAACCAAGCATAAAGCATCATTAGCAACATGTTTTCACAAAACAAGGCATAAAGAAAATTGTTTTCACTATACATTGTTCATGATAAACTAACATAACCACAATAAACCAAATTAGTCCCACAAAACTACATTGTTTACCACACAAACCATACATAATTTGTTCCATAATAACACATAGTTTCCCACACAAACCATAGAGTTATTACAACTCAAAATAAAACATAAGTGTCAAGTTTTCTTTCACCAAAACATAAACATCACCATAAGCATAGAATCCAATAAACTCCAATAAGCAACAATCAGGAGCAAGGCCAGAGCCAGATCCCGAACCAGAGCCAGAAGCAGATCCTCCTTCAGAACCCTCACCTGAATCAGAGTCAGAGCTGGAAGAGGGATCTGGAATGCTAAGAGACTGACGCTGATAAGATAGAATAGTCCTAACGTCCTTCTGAATAGATGAGACCTGAGTCTCAAGACGATCCAATCGGGCACATATATCAGAAGTGGAGGAGGTAGAAGCTCTAGACCGAGAACGGGAAGATGATGGCTTAGCAGGATCAGAGAAGGAGTCAGAAAGTTGCATACGGGAGAGAGAGACTCTATCAAAGTATTCCTTACCCGGATCAACTTTGGGTTCATTGGTTAGAGCAACACCGAAGTGTTGAAGAATGAGGGTGATGAAGCTGCCAAAAGGAAGAAGTTTGTAATTCTTGCATGCCATGTTCTTAAGAAAAACATTTGCCCAATTCACTTTTATTTTGGCAAAAATGGCATAAACAACATTAACCTTATCAGGGGAAAATGATCAAAGCTACCGGTTTTGAGAATGAGATTATGAGCAACAATACGAGCTATGATTTTAGCAGTGAGATTGAGTGATTTGTTGTTCATAGGATAGGTGCAACCGGGCTTAAACAAGATATCGTTCACAACCTGATCGGTGTGATCGATAGACATAAGCTCAACGTCACTTGTTGGAATCTTAAGGATTCCGACAAGTTCGTTGGCAGAAAAAGATATCTGAATGTTCTTAACAGATATGGTGATGGTTTGGAGACCATCAGCAGTAGATGAAACAGATAGGTTTGCATAAAATAAATAGACAAGGAATGGGTAATAAGGAACTTTACGTTCCACGTCTAGCAGTTTATGCAAACCAACAGCATACAGAATATCATGAATATCATATATGGCTAGTTCCTCATATTTGATATATCGAGTAGGCAGGATTTTTTTTTACGCAGATCCCTATATTTCTTAATAAGGGGTTTGAACAGAAGATAATCCTCATAGTGGGAGGCAATGGAAGATGAGGAACCAGACTCAGGCTTAGATCTTTTCTTAGGAGACATTGTGGTAGATATGATCAATTTGGGTTTAAATAGATATGAAATTAGACAGAAATTGAAAACCCTAGAAATGAAAGTGAAAGAAACCCTAGATAATGAAATAGAGCACAAGAGTGAGATGAGAGATTACCCAACAGATTTCCAACACGAAATTGATGAAGAGATGGCCGCGGTCGACCGGAGAGGAGCTACGGGCGACCGAGGGAAGAATTGGGAATTTGGGGAAAATATCGAATTTGGGAAAAGATGAGAGAGGATCGGATCAAAAGGAGAGGAAGGGATGGTCTGGATCAAGTGATGAATGAGATCAACGGTGGAGAACGAGTCGGGTTCAGAAGTAAATATTCAATTGAAACCGAAACCCGAT
Source organism: Asparagus officinalis (assembly GCF_001876935.1). Lineage (NCBI taxonomy): Eukaryota > Viridiplantae > Streptophyta > Magnoliopsida > Asparagales > Asparagaceae > Asparagus > Asparagus officinalis. The sequence continues at coordinate 66,985,933 of NC_033796.1, forward strand.
AACGAAATGAACAGAAACATAAAGAATTTCTTACGGTCGACCGTGGCGGTCGACCGAAGCAACTTCCAGAAACATCGGTGGTCGACCGTGGCGGTCGACCGCGAGAAAAAAATAAAAGCATAGGCAATTTAAAGCACTGGATCTTGAGAAAAATGCAATTTGGTCTTAAATAAAAATTTGTTTTATGTTTATTATACATATATAAGAATATATAAGAAGTTCTTAGCTATTTAAATCATGAAATTATTTTATTTTAGCTTAATAAAACAACAATAATTAATATTTAAGCCTAAGAACCAATATACTAAAAAAACAAAATAAACAACAAAAACAAATGACATGAGGCTCATTTTGGTACCCAAATCATTTTGGTACCACTAAAATTTGGGACATGACCCCGATCATGTAAATCCAAGGCCCTAGGGCTATGAACCCGTTTAGACGTATTTTGTGCACCGAAACGGTCAAAACAAAAATCGTAAACATGACCCATACGATTGTAATTTATGCAATGTAGAGGTTTGAATGGTTTGCGTTGACCGAAATGAAATGCACGTAGTTCATTTGCAAAAATAGATTTTTCTTTGTAATTATTTTTCAAATGAGAATTTCTTTACAAATCGAAACAAAACATGGCCAAATGACCAAGACGACCATAATAATCACATTTATACACATGAGCATGTTTATGATTTACACTATGTGTGTATACATGTGTATGAGATGAAGAAGCTTGATGGGATGCACAATCATGAATAGGCATGTCAATTTTTTGTGCATTATGACAAAATTGGGCTAAATGGCCTTTAAGACCGCAAATAGAACATTTGTGAATTTTATCATACATGTGTGCATAATGAATAGGTTTCTTAGAAGAATTAACATTGTATTTTGCACACAAGTCCATAAGCTTTTTATTATTAGCAATATAAGTGTTTAGTGTTGAATCAAAGGTAGATATACGTTTTCTCATTTGATTCAACTCATCATTGTGCATACAAGCATTGCTACTAGAAGTAGGATAAACAAGATTTTTTATCATAAATTTTAACTTATCTACTTCTAACATGGCATCATGTTTTTTATGAAGCAAACTAGCATTTTCAATTTTCAAAGTTTCATTGCATTCTTTAAGAATTATATTTTCATTTGCAATAAAATTAAACTTAGTGTCTAGTGTTTCATGAGTGGATTTCATATTTACATACTTACTCTTTACATCAATATAACAATTGTGTAATTTTTCAAACTCAAGAGCAAGCTCATCAAAAGTAATAATATCATCGTTATCAAGCTCGCATACCTCACTAGGGTTATCACCTAGTGGTTTGATACATGGAGATGAGGCTTCTTTAGAACTCAAAGTGTGATTTTCTAATGCTTGTTGAATAGCCTCCAAGTTCCCTTCATGTGCTTCAATAAATTTCCATAAGGCGTAAGCACTATCAAAATTAGCAAATTTGTTAGAAAATGAAGAGTGAAAAGCATTAAGCAAATATTCTAACAAAAGCTTGTTCATATTAAACAATCTTTTATTATTTTTACTCCATTTGGATTTTTCCAAAATAGGAACGACATAAGCATCCTCAATAATTTCCCATAAATCGAATTGTTTAGATTGAACAAAAAGTTTGAATCTAACACGCCATTAATCATAGGGGAAAATATCCAAATGAGGAGCAACATTAATAGAATAACCAAGACTGGATGCATCATACATATCCATAATGATTATATGTAAGAAGCAAAAAGCAATCAACACTAGATTAGCACAAAAGATAACTTGGATCTTTAACTCAAGGTGATTAGACCTTAAATCAAAGAGCACCAAGCTTTGATACCAATTGTTAGACCCTAGAGGGAGGGTGATTAGGATCTTATGTTAATCTAATCCCGATTAAATTCCAATTAAAATTATATTGATTGATTTATTCTTGCAAGAATGATATAAGATAAATATGAGCAAGAAAGATATGAATAAACACAAATAAAAGATACGCTAAGCAAAACACAAACAAACGATATGATTACGAGGTTCGGTCACCACGACCTACGTCCCCGCTCCTCACCTCGAGGAGACCTCCACTATCACAATCCGGTTTGGAAGCCAGAACTTCTACACACTCGGTTTATAAGCTTACCGAAAACTCTCACACAACCAACACTATGTAATCACACTTTACACACTAAGTGTAGGAACCTAGCCCGTGTCCTCCTCCTCAAGTGCTCGGATGCAACCTCTCCCTAGGTTCGTCAACCGACGCCACTCCTATTGGATTCGACCCCGTCTCTCGCCTCACACTCCTCTCGGTGTACAAATGTATTACAAGTGATACTTACAAATAAAGATTAAATACAATGGTTTATTCTCAACAATAAATGAGAACACAATTGAAGCTCATACTCACTAAATCACACCCCACAACCCACACTATATGGTATGAAGATATTAAGCTCAATATTGTGTGTGTGATAACAGTGAATGAAAAATATGTAACTCAATAAATATAGCTAAGATATGAAAAAGAAATTATAAGCTATATGAAAAGATGAGTTAGGAAAACCTCTCAATAAACAAGAAGAACAGTAGAGGATGATGAGGATAGGATCCTCAGTTGAAATGAAAAGCCTCTTCTTGTTATAGCAGATTTCTTTTAAAACAGATGATCAGAAACAGCTTAAACAACTCTTTAAACACTCTTAAGATTTTTGTTAAAACTTCACTGTAAAACAAAACTTAGTTTTTTGAAAGAGAACAGCAATGGGGTATCTATACCCACTCAAAATATCAACCAAAACAAACTTGAAAAGACCAAAACAGCCCCAAAAAATCAAATCAGAAAAATAGTCGTTGGAAAGCAATTATTAGATCGGTGGTCGACCGTGGAAATCTCACGGTCGACCGCGAAGCACAAAAACACTGAAATAGAGATTTAAAGGTTGGCGGTCGACCGCGACGGTCGACCGAAAAAGTCTCTGATGGATTCACGGTCGACCGTCACAGTCGACCGCGAGCACATAAAAATCAATTTTTGTTTGTGAAAACTCCCTGTTTTTGAAAAGTGTTCAGAAAACCTGTATTTTCGTGAACATGAAAATTGAGATATGACTTGTAAATACGTATATATATATATCTATATATATATATATATATATAAACAAGTGTGAATGAGCTGTAAACATGAATTAAAAACTATTATAAAGAAGTTTGATGATAAATCATTTATTTGATAGAAAACGTCGAAATTGTGTTAAGTGCACATATATTGAGCTTGAATATAAACGTATAATATATGTAAGCAAGCTAAACTTATACCTAGGTGAATGCACACACATGAACTTGAATATTTAACGCTTGATTATCGTGTGTTGAATTACCTGTAAAGAGAACAACAAAAACAACAAAACTAGAGAATAGATTAGTGATAAATTGTTTGACAAATCATCATCAAAACTATAGGGCCAACAATCTCCACCTTTTTAATGATGGCAAACAATTTATTTAATGATATGAAGTACATATTGATAAACCACATATAACATGAATATATAAAACCACATATCATAACGTTCCATCAATATAAATTAAACATTAAACTGAACATCAATATGTAGATTTTCTCCCCCTTTGACAACATCAAAAATGGAAGAAAAAAATAAATAGGAGCAACGCTCCCCTTGCATTCAAGCGCAGATAATAACCAAGTGTATGGACAAAAAGAAAAGAGCTCCCCCTGTCAATTTGCATAAATGACATATAGAGATAATATATAGGAGCTAAATAATCATAATCATAATCATTCATACACATCCATAAATATTTGAAATTTAAAGTCCAAACCAAGCATAAAGCATCATTAGCAACATGTTTTCACAAAACAAGGCATAAATAAAATTGTTTTCACCATACATTGTTCATGATAAACAAACATAACCACAATAAACCAAATTAGTCCCACAAAACTACATTGTTTACCACACAAACCATACATAATTTAGTCCCACAAAACTACATTGTTTACCACACAAACCATACATAATTTGTTCCATAATAACACATAGTTTCCCACACAAACCATAGAGTTATTACAACTCAAAATAAAACATAAGTGTCAAGTTTTCTTTCACCAAAACATAAACATCACAATAAGCATAAAATCCAATAAACTCCAATAAGCAACAAAGTCAATCACCACCATCATCAGATCCGGAGACAGATCTCGAACCAAAGCCAGATACAGATCCTTCATCAGAGTCCTCATCAGAACCAGAGTTAGAACTGGAAGAGGGATCCGGAATCGCAAGAGGCTGACGCTGATAAGATAGAATAGTCCTAACGTCCTTCTGAATAGATGAGACCTGAGTCTCAAAACGATCCAATCGGGCACATATATCAGAAGTGGAGGAGGTAGAAGCTCTAGACCGAGAACGGGAAGATGATGGCTTAGCAGGATCAGAGAAGGAGTCAGAAAGTTGCATACGGGAGAGAGAGGCTCTATCAAAGTATTCCTTACCCGGATCAACTTTGGGTTCATTGGTTAGAGCAACACCGAAGTGTTGAAGAATGAGGGTGATGAAGCTGCCAAAAGGAAGAAATTTGTAATTCTTGCATGCCATGTTCTTAAGAAAAACATTTGCCCAATTCACTTTTATTTTGGTAAAAATGGCATAAACAACATTAACCTTATCAGGGGCAAAATGATCAAAGCTACCGGTTTTAGGAATGAGATTATGAGCAGCAATACGAGCTATGATTTTAGCAGTGGGATTGAGTGATTTGTTGTTCATAGGATAGGTGCAACCGAGCTTAAACAAGATATCGTTCACAGCCTGATCGGTGTGATCGATAGACATAAGCTCAATGTCACTTGTTGGAATCTTAAGGATTCCGGCAAGTTCGTCAGCAGAAAAAGATATCTGAATGTTCTTAACAGATGTGGTGATGGTTTGGAGACCATCAGCAGTAGATGAAACAGATAGGTTTGCATAAAATAAATAGACAAGGAATGGGTAATAAGGAACTTTATGTTCCACGTCTAGCAGTTTATGCAAATCAACAGCATACAGAATATCATGAATATTATATATGGCTAGTTCCTCATATTTGATATATCGAGTAGGCAGGATTTTTAGTTTACACAGATCCCTATATTTCTTAATAAGGTGTTTGAACAGAAGATAATCCTCATAGTGGGAGGCAATGGAAGATGAGGAACCAGACTCAGGCTTAGATCTTTTCTTAGGAGGCATTGTGGCAGATATGATCAATTTGGGTTTAAATAGATATGAAATTAGACAGAAATTGAAAACCCTAGAAATGAAAGTGAAAGAAACCCTAGATAATGAAATAGAGCACAAGAGTGAGATGAGAGATTACCCAACAGATTTCCAACACGAAATTGATGAAGAGATGGCCGCGGTCGACCGGAGAGGAGCTGCGGGCGACCGAGGGAAGAACTGGGAATTTGGGGAAAATGTCGAATTTGGGAAAAGATGAGAGAGGATCGGATCAAAAGGAGAGGAAGGGATGGTCCGTATCAGGTGATGAATGAGATCAATGGTGGAGAACGAGTCGGGTTCAGAAGTAAATATTCAATTGAAACCAAAACCCGATAACGAAATGAACAGAAACATAAAGAATTTCTTGCGGTCGACCGTGGCGGGCGACCGAAGCAACTTGAAACATCGACGGTCGACCGTGGCGGTCGACCGTGAGAAAAAATAAAAGCATAGGCAATTTAAAGCACTGGATCTTGAGAAAAATGCAATTTGGTCTTAAATAAAAAAAATTTTTATGTTTATTATACATATATAAGAATATAAGAGAAGTTCTTAGCTATTTAAATCTTGAAATTATTTTATTTTGGCTTTAATAAAACAACAATAATTAATATTTAAGCCTAAGGACCAATATACTAAAAAAACAAAATAAACAACAAAAACAAATGACATGAGGCTCATTTTGGTACCCAAATCATTTTGGTACCACTAAAATTTGGGACATGACCCCGATCATGTAAATCCAAGGCCCTAGGGTCATGAACCCGTTTAGGCGTATTTTGTGCACCGATACGGTCAAAACAAAAATCGTAAACATGATCCATATGATTGCAATTTGTGCAATGTAGAGGTTTGAATGGTGTTGATCGAAATGAAATGCACGTGATTCATTTGCAAAAATAGATTTTTCTTTGTAATTGTTTTTCAAACGAGAATTTCTTTTCAAATCGAAACAAAACATGGCCAAATGACCAAGACGACCACGATAATCACATTTATACACATGAGCATGTTTATGATTTACACTATGTGTGTGTACATGTGTATGAGGTGAAGAAGCTTGATGGGATGCACAATCATGAATAGGCATGTCAATTTTTTATGCATTATGACAAAATTGGGCTAAATGACCTTTAAGACCGCAAATAGAACATTTGTGAATTTTGTCATACATGTGTGCATAGTGAATATGTTTCTTAGAAGAATTAACATTATATATTGCACACAAGTCCATAAGCTTTTTATTATTAGCAATACAAGTGTTTAGTGTTGAATCTAAGGTAGATATACGTTTTCACATTTGATTCAACTCATCATTGTGCATACAAGCATTGCTACTAGAAGTAGGATAAACAAGATTTTTCATCATAAATTTCAACTTATCTACTTCTAACATGGCATCACGTTTTTCATGAAGCAAACTAGCATTTTCAATTCTCAAATTTTCATTGCATTCTTTAAGAATTATATTTTCATTTGTAATAAAATTAAACTTAGTGGCTAGTGTTTCATGAGTGGATTTCATATTTACATACTTACTCTTTACATCAATATAGTAATTGTGTAATTTTTCAAACTCAAGAGCAAGCTCATCAAAAGTAATAATATCATCGTTATTAAGCTCGCATACCTCACTAGGGTTATCACCTAGTTGTTTTGTACATGGAGATGAGGCTTCTTTAGAACTCAAAGCGGGATTTTCTAACGCTTGTTGAATAGCCTCCAAGTCCCCTTCATGTGCTTCAATAAATTTCCATAAGGCGTAAGTACTATCGAAATTAGCAAATTTGTTAGAAAATGAAGAGTGGAAATCATTAAACAAATATTCTAACAAAAGCTTGTTCATATTAAACAATCTTTTATCATTTTTACTCCATTTGGATTTTTCCCTTGTTCATATTAAACAATCTTTTATCATTTTTACTCCATTTGGATTTTTCCAAAATAGGAACGACATAGGCATCCTCAATAATTTCCTACTCCATTTGGATTTTTCCAAAATAGGAACGACATAGGCATCCTCAATAATTTCTCATAAATCGAATTTTTTAGATTGAACAAAAAGTTTGTATCTAACACTCCATTGATCATAGGGGAAAATATCCAAATGAGGAGCAACATTAATAGCATAACCTAGACTATATGCATCATACATATCCATAATGATTATATGCAAGAAGCAAAAAACAATCAACACTAGATTAGGACAAAAGATAACTTGGATCTTTAACTCAAGGTGATTAGACCTTAAATCAAAGAGCACCAAGCTCTGATACTAATTGTTAGACCCTAGAGGGAGGGTGATTAGGGTCTTATGCTAATCTAATCCCGATTAAATGCCAATTAAAATTATATTGATTGATTTATTCTTGCAAGAATGATATAAGATAAATATGAGCAAGAAAGATATGAATAAGCACAAATAAAAGGTACGCTAAGCAAAACACAAACAAACGATATGATTACGAGGTTCGGTCACCACGACCTACGTCCCCGCTCCTCACCTCGAGGAGATCTCCACTATCACAATCCGGTTTGGAAGCCAGAACTTCTACACACTCGGTTTATAAGCTTACCGAAAACTCTCACACAACCAACACTATGCAATCACACTTTACACACTAAGTGTAGGAACCTAGCCCGTGTCCTCCTCCTCAAGTGCTCGGATGTAACCTCTCCCTCGGTTCGTCAACCAACGCCACTCCTATTGGATTCGACCCCGTCTCTCGCCTCACACTCCTCTCGGTGTACAAGTGTATTACAAGTGATACTCACAAATAAAGATTAAATACAATGGTTTGTTCTCAACAACAAATAAGAACGCAATTGAAGCTCACACTCACTAAATCACACCCCACAACCCATACTATATGGTATGAAAATATTAAGCTCATGTGATAACAGTGAATGAAAAAATATGTAACTCAATAAATATAGCTAAGATATGAAAAAGAAATTATAAGCTATATAAAAAGATGAGTTAGGAAAACTTCTCAATAAACAAGAAGAACAGTAGAGGATGATGAGGATAGGATCATAAGTTGGAATGAAAAGCCTCTCCTTGTTATAGCAGACTTCTTTTAAAGCAGATGATCAGAAACCGCTTAAACAGTTCTTTAAACACTCTTAAGATTTTTGTTAAAACTTCACTGTAAAACAAAACTTAGTTTTTTAAAAGAGAGCAGCAATAGGGTATTTATACCCACTCAAAATATCAGCCAAAACAAACTTGAAAAGATCAAAACAGTCCCAGAAAATCAAATAAGAAAAATAGTTGTTGGAAAGCAATTATTAGATCGGCAGTCGATCGTGGAAATTTCGCGGCCGACCGCGAAGCACAAAAACACCGAAAAAGAGATTTAAAAGCTGGCGGTCGATCACGACGGTCGCCCGAAAAAGTCTCTGATATATGGCATATGAAAGCATACTATAAAAAATAACCGCTGGCGGTCGACCATGGCGGTCGACCGCAAACTGATATATGGCATATGAGAGGTTTTTGGGCTGATTTTAAAAATACATTAAAAATATCAAATTAATTCCAAAAATATTAGAACTTTGGGGAAAATTTCTAAATGATGAAATAAACATGTTTGAAAAGGAATTTTTGGAAAATCAATTTTTCGTTTGTGAAAACTCCCTGTTTTTGAAAAGTGTTCAGAAAACCTGTATTTTCGTGAACATGAAAATTGAGAGATGACTTGTAAATACGTATATATATATATATATATATATATATATATATAAACAAGTGTGAATGAGCTGTAAACATGAATTAAAAACTATTATAACGAAGTTTGATGAGAAATCATTTATTTGATAGAAAACGTCGAAATTGTGTTAAGTGCACATATATTGAGCTTAAGCAAGCTAAACTTATACCTAGGTGAATGCACACACATGAACTTGAATCTTTAATACTTGATTATCATGTGTTGAATTACCTGTAAAGAGAACAACAAAAACAACAAAACTAGAGAATAGATTAGTGATAAATTGTTTGACAAATCATCATCAAAACTACAACACTGTAGTTAGCTTTGATTCTTGACTCCTTCGATTTTCAATCTATTCAATATTTTGGCGAATAGCTGAAGTTTTTCCGGCGCTACGTTTATCGTCTGGCCGACGTCGAAATCTTGAATCAAAACTGGTAAATTGATTTTGGCTCGTATCGTCAAGTTAACTTTGAACTAACCATCTCCATCACAATATATTGACTTGCGTTGACCTTCATCGCAACGCGTTGACTGGCGTTGACCTAGGGTTACACGTTGACCGGCGTTGACCTAGGGTTTCGGATCGCCAGGCGTTGACTTTTTCATCGCAACGCGTTGACTGGCGTTGACCTAAGGTCACGTGTTGACCTAGTGTTTCGAATAGCCCGACGTTGACTTTTATCACAACGCATTGACTGACGTTAACCTAAGGTTACGCATTGACTGGCTTTGACCTAGGGTTTCGGATCGCCAGCCGTTAACTTTTTCATCGCAACGCGTTGACTGCCGTTGACCTAGGGTTACGCGTTGACCGGCGTTAACCTAGGGTATTGGATCGCTAATGGTTGACTTTTTCATCGTAACACGTTGACTGGTGTTAACCTAGGGTTACGCGTTGACCGGCGTTGACCTTGGGTTTCGAATCGCCAGGCGTTAACTTTTTCATCGCAACGCGTTGGCTGACATTGACCTAGGGTTACGCGTTGACCGGCATTGACCTAGGGTTTCGGATTGCCAGCCATTGACTTTTTATCGTAACACGTTGACTGACGTTGACCTAGGGTTATGCATTGACCAATGTTGACCCTAGGATTTCGGATCGCCCTGCGTTGACTTTTCGTCACAACGCGTTGACTGGCATTGACCTTCGTTGTAATGCGTCGATCGGTGTTAACATAGTTTATACTCGTATGTTCGCTGGAGTCAACATAGTTTAAGCTCTTAAGGTATTAGAGCGTGGCGATCCCAAGTGTCGGGACTGCAGGACCAACTATTAAAGCATATTCATCTGTAGGTATGGATCTTGTCCTGAAGTTGTCGGATGCACAAGCCATGAGACCAACTAATGAAGTTGGTGCGTCAATGACTATCGTGTTTATAGGACTTTTTTTTGGCAAATCCTCAGCTATCAACGGGTTTATATGAGCCTTTACCGATTACCGTTTGAATCGGACTAGCATGCGGATTGTTTAAATCTGTTCCACATGTAACGTTATGCTGAAAGAGTTAACTCTTGTAGTGATATGATATTGAATACGTAGACTTCGTCTTTCTCACGGGAATAGACTACCCGGCAATGTGTGTTAGACATAGACTTAGAATTTTTGGCAAATTCTCAGTCATCAACGGATTTGACGTGCTTTTACCAATTACCGTTTGAATCGGGCTTGCATACAGATTGTTTAAGTCCGTTCCGCATGTGATGTTGTGCTAGAATAGTTAACTCTTTTAGTGCTATGATATTGAAAACGTAGACTTCGTCTTTCTTACGGGAATAGACTATCCGACAATGCGTGTTAGACATTGACTTACCCCTACTTAGGCTTCGGGATGAAAGTCCCTAGACTTGGATTCTGGTGTATTCTCTAATCGGTGAAAGACTAAATCGGCAACGCGTGTTAGACGTGGACTTATCCCTTCTTAGGATTCGGGATAAAATTCCCCGTGCGTGTAAAGCACGAATTTTGGTGTTATGAATAATAACCTATCACAATATTGAATATATGAGCTTTTGTCTTTTTTTACGATCAAAGACTAACCGGCAACGCGTGTTAGGCGCTGACTTATCCCTACTTAGGCTTCGGGATAAACTTCCCCAGATTTGGATTCTAGTGTTTTCTTCAATCGGTGAAAGACTAAACCGGTAATACGTGTTAGACGTTGACTTATCCCTTCTTAGGATTCGGGATAAAATTCTTCATACGTGTGAAGCACGGATTTTGGTGTTATGAATAACAACCTTCCACAATATCGAATATGTGGGCTTTTGTCTTTTTTACGGTCAAAGACTAACCAGCAACGCGTATTAGGCGCTGACTTATCCCTACTTAGGTTTCGGGATAAACTTTCCCAGATTTGGATTCTGGTGTCTTCTTCAATCGATGAAAGCCTAAACCGGTAACGCGTGTTAGGCGTTGACTTATCCCTTCTTAGGATTCGAGATAAAATTCCCCGTGTGTGTGAAGCACGGATTTTAGTGTTATGAATAACAACCTACCACAATGTCGAATATGTAGGCTTTTTTCCTTCTTATGGTCAAAGACTAATCGGCAACGTGTGTTAGACGCTGACTTATCCCTACTTAGGCTTCAAGATAAAATTCCCCGCGCGTGTAAGGCACGGATTATGGTGTTATTAATAACAACCTGCCATAATGTCGAATATGTGGATTTTTGTCCTCTTTATGGTCAAAGACTAACCGGCAACGCGTGTTAGGCGCTGACTTATCCCTACTTAGGCTTTGGGATAAAATTCCCCGCGCGTGTAAGGCACGGATTATGGTGTTAAGAGATAGTGTCTTCTCTTAGGGTAAAGACGTACCCCAAATGAGAGAGGAAGAATTTTATATTCTATCTCTCGAAACCAAAGAGGAAGAATTTTATATTCTATCTCCAGTTACCAAGAAAACTCGAAGTGGGATCTCCATCCTAAAAATTCGGAAAGGTAAAACTAGGAGTGAGATCTCCACTCCGAGAATCGGAAAGATTCAAGCAACCCTAACTTTTATAGGATTGGTTGCTTAATCCAAGAAAAGAATTCCTCATTTATTGAGGTGAAATTCTGATTTCAGTCCTAACTTTTATAGGTTTGGCCGAATAGGAAAAGGTGGAAGTCTTTCGTTTATCGAAAGGGGCATTCCAGTCTTGGTCCTAACTATCTACAGGTTTGACCAAGTATGATTGGAGGCAATCCTAACTTTTATAGATTTGATTGCTCAAATTAAAAGTGAACCTCTTGTTCATGGAAGGAATCGAGAGGGGATTTTGGTTGTGGTCCTAACTGTTTAAAGGTTTGACCAAGATGAGAATTTGAGACGACCCTAACGGTTTAAAGATTTGATCGTTCAATTTGCGGACCTCTCGTTCATGGAAGGAATCGAGAGGGAATTTTGGCTATGGTCCTAACTCTTTAAAGGTTTGACCAAGATGGGAATTTGAGACGACCCTAACTGTTTAAATGTTTGTTCGTTCAATTTGTGGACCTTTCGTTCATGGAAGGAATCAAGAGGGCATTTTGGTTATGGTCCTAACTGTTTAAAGGTTTGACCAGGTGGGATGAAAGTATAAATCACAGCGGGAGTGTTGACTTATACGAATCACTCAGTGGGGTTCTTGATGTCAAATGACGAGATCTTGACACGAAGGGGATTTGACACTCGCAATAGACCGTTCGAATTAAAATTTCCAGTGCTATGTCAGGACTTTAACAGTGGAAGTTTAGTGTTTATCACTTTGTTTGTAATTACCGGGTTATCCCTAAGAATATTACATGTAACATTCTTCTGGAAACTTCCCGTTACATGAATCATCCACCCACAGCTTCCTTTGCGAAACCGGGTCTAACATTATACTTAGTTGGATGACCGGGTTATCCTTAAGAATACCAGGCATGGCATTCTCCAGGAACTTCTCATGAAAGAAAGAAAATAGTTTAGACTCATATATCTATTAGAGTATTGAGAAGCAGTTTATACTCATATACTCTTCGGAGTGTTGAGAAGCAGTTTATACTCGTATACTCTTCGGAGTGGTGCACCGTCATTCGGCTTATTCCAGCGTTATGGCACCAGAGTCGATTAAGGCTTGAATTTTGTTCTTTAGACCAAAACAAAGCTCAGTAGGATGGAGAACCCTCCTGTGGTACGCACAGTAGTTTGGGTCCATAATCCTTTTAGCTCCCTCCTGATCTGTAATAGGTAGTAGGTCGATCTCACCGTTATTCAGGAGGTACTCGAAAATATCTGGAACTTCCTCGTCCTTGAAAGAATACTCTTTTTGGAGTCTCGGATCTGGAGTCCTTTGTTGTTTTTAAGGTTGTTGTTGTGACGTCTGATTATTATTACCAGCAACCACATGCATTGACTACTGTCTTTTTTCGGTCTTCTTCCGTCTGAGGAAGCGTTCGGCTTGTTCGCCACGTACCTTCAAGTCTTTCCAATTATTTGACGGATTTAATCCCATTACTCCCAACACGTCCAAAGAGATGTTGTTGTGGCAAGTTTGTAGGATAAATTCCTTCGTCATCGGATCTCGGCAATTTATCGCCTTGCTCCGGAAGCGTTTGACAAAATCGGCGACCATTTCTCCGTCTTTTTGCTTCTTATCAAAGAGTGTCCTGACTAACACCTCGGCGTCATCATCAAAGAAGTGGGCGAGGAACAAGTTTTCCAGGTCGTCCCAGCTATTGATGCTCTCTGGCTTGAGACGGCGGTACTAATTAAAGGCAGGCCCGCGAAGGGTTCCAACGAATGACCGAACCATCAGAGGCTCATTCCCAGAAATTATACCCAAATGGGACTTGAAGTAGATCAAATGCTGAGTGGGCGAGCCCTTCCCGTCGAACGGCGTGAAGTTGATTAGGTTGAACTTAGTCGGATACGGGATCGACTCCCACTCTCTTGGGTAAGGACACAGAATATCGGTCATCTTTACCTCTCGAGCAGACATCAGAGCGTTGATTTTGCTCTCGAGATCCATCATCTTTTCGTCCTCATCTGTATCATGCTTCGGATGATTTTTGAAGAAACAACGGGACCACCCCCAGCATTGTTATCTTCGGTGGGACCACCACCAGCGTTGTTATCTTTAGGGGTGTGTTTGAACCACCCCCAGTATTTTTGGGAGGTGCGTCAACCATGATGATTTCGTCCACTTCTAGATCGCTGTCGACTGCGGCGTTCTGGGTGCGGCGGCTGGATTCACCAAGTTGATTGGACAGAGCCTGCATCTGTCGGTCATGCTCTTCCTTCATCTGTATCATTGTCATTTCCAATTCGAACTTGAAGTTCTCTTTTTACTTAGCCAAAGCATCCTCGACAATTTTGGTCATTTGTTCAGTGTTGATCATGAACGCCTCACGAGATTGTCCTATGTTGGACATCGTTTTGTCAGAAGCGATGGCAGAGTTCGCATCTGATACTTCATCATCTAAGGATAATCCGCTATTCATCCTCTGATAGTCCCTATGACTAGTGTAGGCGTATAAAACTGCTTATAGGTCCCTTAACACAGCTCGGCACGGTGATTCGACGAACTAACGAACCATCGAGTGACGTATCCAAACACGAACATTAGTCCACAATACTGAAGCCAAATGACACGCAACAAAGTGGATTAACGAGGCGACGATGCTAACGAACCGCACGCAAACAATGGAATACTTCCAATCGCGCGCTCAATCAAACTAACGGGTCGATGAGTCAATGAATCATCCAACCGTAGAGTCCACCACATCAATTAAGATCAGGAGCGAACTCGAACGAATCAAGATCAAATCAAGATCGGATCCAAACTCAAACTCGAACACCGAAGCGGGTTTACTGCCAAATCAGGATTTAGATCAACAAATCAGAGTCCAAATCAACAGCGAAACCGGAAGATGGCAAAACGACAAACACCTGGAGGGCTCGGTCAAAACCGAGCCACTCCCAGGTGGCTCGGCCAAAGCCAAGCCACCTAGGTGGCTCGGCCAAA
>NC_033796.1:67001097-67043870 GCF_001876935.1 Asparagus officinalis
AAACTGAGCCACCTCCTGGTGGCTCGGTGCCTCGGCCACCTGTGCCAAGGCACAGTTTTGAGTGCCTATAAATAGGCTATGGGGGGCTCATTTGTGAGGGGTTGGAACTTTTAGAGGCGAAGCTCTGCTGGATTGAAGGCTCAAAATTTAAAAAGATTAAAGCTTTGGAACTTTGAGGACTTGGAGATATCAGATCTGGTTCTTGGCGATCATCCATGCCAAATAAGGCAGGAGTTCGAGAGAGATCAAATATGAGATCTACGCAGTTTCCCTCCGGATCAAAGCTTGGCCTTTGATCCCGAGAACTAAAGGCTATTATTTCCTTAGCGAAATAGTACCCTCGGCTGTTATTTCCTTTGTGAAATAACACCCGTCATACTACGTAGATCCGACCGGATCTAGATCACGCGGTGGTTCGTCCGGATCTACCTCTCCCCGCAAGTCCAAGAATTTCTCCTCCAGGAGAAAAGTTCGTTGGTTTGAAGAAGTTCAGAACGCCAACGAAGCTCTCACCCCAGCTGACGCCAAAGTTGCGTCGGGTGAAGTTCCGCCGACCTCCAACCAGGTCAACCCTACTCCCGCCGATGCCTCCACCATTGAGGGCGTTGTCACTCTCTCGAAGAGAGCTCGCCAGAGGCGACGTCAACGCCTGGCGCGGCAACTCGCAAAGGCGATGGAGTCCGCCGACGGAGTCCGCTATCACGCGGATCTGAAGAACAGGAGAGACAAACAGCCTCAACCACCGATGAATGACGACTCCTCCAAGCCGCCAACGAACGAATGGGTCCGTGTCAAACGGAACCGTTCGACACTTGAGGAGCGCATTCGCAAGCGCCGCGCACTGTCAGCGCAAGAACGGGCTCAAGTCCAAGAAGCCCGTAGAAGACTATAGAAGGAGGGGGCGAAGAAGCCGCCACCAACCCAACATGTCTGGAGGCCAAAGTCTGAAGTGGCGATTCAGGCTAAAAAGCAACCATTGCAGCCTCCAGCCAAAGTTCAACCTCCGGGGAACCAAGCTAAATCGCCGAGAATTCCCATAGCTACTCCGGGAGATCATGCAGAATCATCCCGAAGAAAGAAGCTAATTTTGGAGCGCCTCGGTCCAATTCATGATGAGAGAGGCAAAGCTCCAGTTCAAGATCGTTTGGGCCCGATGAAGAAGCCCCGAACGACTCAACATGCTGGGGGTCGCCACCACCTTCAACATGACAAGGAGTTCACGATAGCTGCATGTGCTAATTTGCGCATCGAAGTCCTGGAGCCCGCTGAGAACTCATGCCAAAAAAGGTATGTTTCGAGGCGCGTGACTCTTGAAGGCCCAAAGAAGGCAGTTCACCCTCAGAAGGAAACATTATCGTCTGATGACGATAATGTTATACCTGAGAAGTCGTGCCAACACACGATAGGTCGAGCAGACGAATTGTACTATCTCGAGGACTAGAGACCCAATGCCCCTGTTCCAAACTCATTCGGGCAGTATTGTCTGAGTGCAACTGCATCAAGGCGGTCCCTGAAAGAGTTTCGGTTTTCGAAAGGCTCAGTGCCAAAACGCCAGAACCAAGACCTAGGCGTTTCCGACGAAGAAGAAGAGTAGTCGAAGATGGAGAATTTCCGAGGGTCACCATTAACATGACCAGCAAGGGGACATCGGCACGGGATAGTCTCGAGTCGATTCTGAAAGCACCCCGGCATATAACCTGTCTGCAGTCCGGAACCATCAAACGAGCAACTTATGGTAGGGTTCGGACAAGACTACCTTCAAAAGATGAAGAATCTGATGCCGGCTCCGCGGTTGCATCAGATAATACGGTATCCAGCGAGGGACAACCCCGCGAGACACTTATGATAAGTGCGGAACAAGTGGCCAAGATGCTTGAAGAGGCCATGACTAAACAACAGGAGGCCTTCATGTTCGAAATGCAGATGGCCATGCAGAACATGAGATAAATGCATGACCAACAAATCCAAGCATTGACGAACCAGTAAGGCGAGCCAAGTCGTCGTAACCAGGTTAATCTGGAAGATGAGGACACAAATGCAAATGAGACTCATAATGTCAATAATCCTCCCGTCAATGCAGGGGGTGGTAACGAGAATGCTAGTGAAAACACAGGTGAAAGCTTGAAGATCAAAAACCTCGAGAGCAAAATCAATACATTGATTTCCGCTCAAGAGATGAAGAAAACAGCCATTCCTTGTCCATACCCAAGAGAATGGGAATCGATCCCATATCCGGACTAAATTCCTCGCTAATTTCTTCGACGACGACACAGAGATATCCATCGGGTCGTTGCTTGACGAGAAATAGAAAGATGGGGAATTGGTTGACACCTTCGTCAAAAGGTTCCGGAACAAGGCAATGAACTATCGGGACCCGATCACCGAGGAATTTATTCTCCAGACTTGCCACAACAACCTCGCATTGGACGTGTTGGAAGCAATGGGGACAGCACCATCCAAAACATGGAAGGATCTGAAGGTCCGAGGAGAGCAAGCCGAGCGATTCCTCAGAAGGAAGAAGGCGGAAAGAGGCCAACAGGCGACGAATGCTCCGCAACAGAATTTTGTCCCACGGGGGAAAGGTAAGGCACATGCTAATGCAGTTGATGCTAATCAAACTTTCCAATTGCAACCTCAGCAACAGCCGCAGCAACAAGCACCACAACAATCTCGTGGACAATGGCAACAACGGCCTCAGAAGCAGAAATCTTCGGAGTCGAGGTTTCCTAAAGTGTATTCCTTCAAAGATGACGAATTTCCCGGCATCTTTAAGTACCTGTTGGAGAATAACAAAATCCAGCTGTCAGCAATCGTGGATCAAGAGGGGGCTAGCAAAGTGACGGATCCGAAGTATTGCGCATACCATAGAGCGGTCCATCACCCTACCAAGTCGTGCTATCACCTCAAGGACAAGATCCAGGCGCTAATTGATGTAGGCGTCATAACCCCGAAGCCGTCCAAGAATGTTGGAGCAAATGCGGTGTCAATCAGCTTTGGATCGGTGCCCACAACATGGTTCAAACCAGAGCGCATCACCAAAATAGGAATGAAGACAGCGCCAAAAAAGGACTTGTGCCACACACAGCCCCAAACGGCGAAATCCTATGGGTTCATCCCGATCTTATTGAAGACGAACAGTGGGCGACTTCCTCGAAAAGAAAGGGCAAAGGCAAGTCCTGCAATGCTACATCCGCAATCTTCGAGGAGGATGGCGATGAAGCTCCTACTTTCCCGCTCTCCGAAGAAGAACAAGAAGTCTTTGCCACTAGAAGCGGAAATGAGTATCACTACAATTATCCACCACCTAGTGAGCAGTGGGTGAATAAACGGGGACCAGCCAAAACTCTCACGGAGATGGGGGTGATTACAAGTCCTACACCGGGCGAAGAGGCTCGAAGACAATCAGTGAATAAACCGAAAGAGAAGAATCCCCAGGAGGTTCAGAATCTGAAGCAGTCTCGTTTCAGTCGCCCGATTGGGAGAGACAAATCGGAAAGCTCGAAGACTCCGCAAGTCTTCGATATAATTGCTCAACTAGCCAACATTCCAGCATGGATAACGCTGTATGAGTTGCTACGGTTGTCCAAGGAAACCAGGGAGGCCTTGCAAGAAGCTTTGGCCAATTCAGAGGTGTTTCTGACTCAAATCAAGCCGGTGCCTGAAGGGCCAGAACCGCTGAGTCAACACTGCAATATAGCGACTAAGAACCTTCCCTGCATTACTTTCACCAAAGAGAATATGCAGACGAAGAACTCGAACCACGATCGACCGCTATACTTCATCGGGTACATCGGCTCCAGCAAAGTCAACCGAATCCAAGTGGATCCGGGTTCTGCTGTGAGTATTATGCCGCTTCGCTTGATGCATTTCCTCGATATTCCAGTTAGCAAGTTGGCGTCCACAGGCACTGTTATCTACGGGTTCAATACCAGCGGGTCAAGACCTTTAGGTAAAATCCGGATAAAGTGTCAAATGGGAGATTTGAAGACAGAAGTCACATGTTATGTGATCGATGCCGAAACTTCATATAACTTACTATTGGGTCGGCCTTGGATCCATAGTAATGTTATAATTCCCTCAACTCTCCATCAGTGTTTGAAATATGTCGACACTGATAATAGGGTTAGAACGGTGGTCGCGGATAAGCAACCATTTAAAGGGTATGAGAATTATTTCACTGATTCTCTCCTTTATGGTAACGAATCCGATACTGAATCATCGGCCCATGGCACGGACAGCGGAGAAGAAGCTGATACCGAAGCCGGATTTGGTTACAATGGTGGTTTTGTTTTAAATGACATTGTACCCTTTGTAATCAATCTTGACGATAACCAATCGTCAGATGGCAGTTGTAACTGGCAACTTGCCAATAATAAAATAAATAACGATTTAGAGCACTCCCTGTCTCTTGATGATGTGATAAAAGAATTGTACGATAATCCTGATTTGTATATGCCGCTTCGATCGTCCTATGTAACAAAGGAACGCCTCCAGCATTCTTTCGGAACAACCATGATCATCCCGAACAAGATAGGAGGTGCAAAAGAAGTAATTTATGGTAAAGGAAAAAGCTCTCCGTTGCCAGATCATTTCCTAATCGAAGATGAAGACGACGACAAACCGGGTCGGCATTTATCTAAGTATAGTCCAGAAGCGCGCAAGCTCATGGAAAAGCAAGGATATGATTTCACACTCGGAGAAGGTCTATACTTCGATCGAGGTCCTCGTAATCCAGCCAAAGCGGTATATGTACCAAAAGGGAAACCCGATGATTATTATAAATACGGACGAGGGTTAGGGTATGAATCTTCTTCAGAAATGTAGGCGTCATAACCCCGAAGCCGTCCAAGAATGTTGGAGCAAATGCGGTTTCAATCTGGTTTGGATCGGTGCCCACAACATGGTTCAAACCAGAGCGCATCACCAAAATAGGAATGAAGACAGCGCCAAAAAAGGACTTGTGCCACACACAGCCCCAAACGGCGAAATCCTATGGGTTCATCCCGATCTTATTGAAGACGAACAGTGGGCGACTTCCTCGAGAGGAAAGGGCAAAGACAAGTCCTACAATGTTACATCCGCAATCTTCGAGGAGGATGGCGATGAAGCTCCTACTTTCCCGCTCTCCGAAGAAGAACAAGAAGTCTTCGCCACTAGAAGCGAAAATGAGTATCACTACAATTATCCTAGTGAGCAGGGGGTGACTAAACGGGGACCAGCCAAAACTCTCTAAAGTATGTCGACACTGATAATAAGGTTAGGACGGTGGTCGCGGATAAGCAACCATTCAAAGGGTATGAGAATTATTTCACTGATTCTCTCCTTTATGGTAACGAATCCGATACTGAATCATCGGCCCATGGCACGGACAGCGGAGAAGAAGCTGATACCGAAGCCGGATTTGATTACAATGGAGGTTATGTTTTAAACGACATTGTACCCTTTGTAATCAACCTTGACGATGAACAATCGTCAGAGGGCAGTTGTAACTGGCAACTTGCCAATAATAAAATAAATAATGGTTTAGAGTACTCCCTGTCTCTTGATGATGTGATAAAAGAGTTGTATGATAATCCTGATTTGTATATGCCGCTTCGATCGTCCTATGTAACGAAGGAACGACTCCAGCATTCTTTCGGAACAACCTTGGTCATCCCGACCAAATTAGGAGGCGCAAAAGAAGTGATTTACGGTAAAGGAAAAATCTCTCCATTACCAGATCATTTCTTAAGGGAAGATGAGGATGATGACAAACCTGGTCGGCATTTATCTAAGTACAGTCCGGAAGCACGCAAGCTCATGGATAAACAGGGATATGATTTCACACTCGGAGAAGGTCTATACTTCGATCGAGGTCCTCGTACTCCAGCCAAAGCGGCATATGTACCAAAAGAAAAACCCGATGATTATTATAAATACGGACGAGGGTTAGGGTATGAATCTTCTTCAGAAGACGAATGTTTCTGGTTAATCAATAACCAATCATCTAAGCAATACAAAGATGGAAATTCGTCAAATTCCTCGGAATGGGATTCCGATACAAGTCTGGGGGAAGCTTTCAAAGCCCTAATGGCGAACATGGCTACAGCTGATCCGTCCACAATGAAAGACGACGATCAAATGTCAACATGGGAAGACCCGTGGGTTCATCACCTGAACATGCAGTATGGTGATAGGTTAGAACAGAGGGAACCCCCCACTGAAGATAAAATAGTCCAAGTTAACATGGGTGATGAGGCCAACCCAAAGCCTATATTCATCAGCGATAGTCTTTCCCCAAATGAGAAAGAGGAATTAATTGCTCTCATCAGGGAATATATTGATGTCTTCGCGTGAAACTACGAAGATATGCCCGGGCTCGACCCCAATGTGGCAATGCACCGCCTCGATATCAAGCCGGATGCCAAACCTGTCAAACAACAGCAAAGATGGTTTCGTCCGTAGATTATGGAAGCCATTGAGGCAGAGGTTAAAAAATTGATCGAATCAGGATTTATCCGAGAGGAACAACATCCAGACTGGCTAGCTAATATTGTCCCAGTCATGAAGAAAAATGGCAAGATCAGGATATGCATCGACTTCAGGGACCTGAATGCGGCATGTCCAGGACTTGAAGACGATGTTCGATCTCATGCGGAGTCATCAATTGAAGATGAACCCCACTAAATCCTTCCTTGGGATGTCCAGCGGAAAATTCCTTGGATTCGTCGTCACCACTAAAGGTATACATATCGATCCTGATAAGGTGAAGGCGATACATGAACTGCAACCCCCTAGAAATCTAAGAGAGCTCAGAGGATTGCAAGGGCGTCTAGCTTACATCCGGCGGTTCATCTCAAACCTATCTGGGAAGTGCCGACCATTCTCTAAACTGAACAAGAAAGGGGTGTCATTTATTTGGGACGACGCCTGCCAAAAAGCATTCGAAGATATCAAAACATATTTGACGAATCCCCCTGTTCTCGTCGCACCAAAATCAGGTAGACCGTTCTTGATTTATCTCAAAGCGATGAACCACTCGATATGTGCCTTACTAGCACAAGACGATGATAATGGTCACGAACAGGCAGTCTATTACCTAAGTCGGACCTTGATAGGCATCGAGTCTCGGTATCCAATGATTGAGAAAGAATGCCTCGCATTGGTATTCGCAATGCAAAAGATGCGGCATTATTTAGTTGGACAGACGATTTACGTCATTTCCAACGTTAATCCAGTACGGGTATTTATGACGCAACCGGTCTCTATGAATTGGCGGTTAGCGAAGTGGGCCCTTCTCTTGTCCCGATATGATTTGCACCTTAAGCAGCAGAAATCGATCAAAGGACAAGCGATTTGTGATCTTTTGGCGGCAAACCCGACCATGGATACGGCAGAAGTATATGATGACTTGCCGGATGAAACCCACGAGGTTAACACTACGTCGCACCAACAAGTATGGCAATTATACTTTGATGGTGCTTCGAGGGCAGTTAATAGGGCAATAACCCCCGGATGTTCTACAGTCTCCTCCGGAGTTGGAGTTGTCTTAATTTCCCCGGGGAAGCATGTGATGCCTCGGGCTTATTCATTGACTAGTCCATGTTCCAATAACGTAGCTGAGTACAACGCGCTTCTCATTGCCTGATTTTACAAGAGAGCTAATGTGATGTTTAGAGTATTTTTAATGATTTCTATTGCCTGATTTTATCCTTTTTGGACTATGGGATGTGATTTTTACATCCAATAAATAATTTATGTTGAATGTAATCATAGTGTCTGTGTTAGAGTAGTATTATATGCCCTTAAACATCCAATATATTTTTATTAAATATTAATTAAGTTTTATTGATACACATATTGTTTTGGGTATCTTTTATATAATTGTTATATTATCCTTAGAAATTATTTTGTTAGATCATGCATTGTGATGGTCACTTACTTGGAGATATGATCTAATTCGGAGGTTTCTTAAATTTGTACTGAAACTATAACTAGTAAAAGATAACTTTGTTATAACAGGTTATTATGCATGACAACGACATATGAGATGTGATGGTTGATCTCAGCTATCAGGAATGAAGATTCCCCGTGTGTATGTCATAAGCTCATATTTAATATGTGTAGCACAAGTCCTTATTTGGGTTCTCTAGGACGAGACACCTAAAAGATAGAGAATTCAAATTGTTACGTGGTCCCTTAGACTTGATAATATTATCATTTTCGATTTGATAATTTAGTATACTTTAATATAATAGTTAAGCTTGTTTTACAAGTGTTATACAACCTGAAATGTTGAGTTACTAGATTTCATTTAGGAAAATGATGGATATCTAGATAGGATCCAGTATACTCATTTTTTATGAGTTAATTTATAATTCGTATCCCATGAAGATAATAAATTCCTGTCGACGGGTGATTTTTGAAAATTATTTTTCTAAATTTATTTTCTTATAAAATAAAATATTTTGATGTTTCAAAATGATTTTTATTTATGTTCATTGGATTGCAATTTTAGGAATGAACAAATAGTTGATTTGTCATGCTCAATAAAGTTGCCTAAAATAAATTGATACTCGAGGTGACTGAATGTAAGATAATATTATTCACGAATATTTGATCCTATATTATGGAAGAGCTTTTATGAACAGTTGGCGGATAGGAATTTGATTGTTAAATTAAAATTATTAGTTTGATTAATAATTGGTTCTCGATATGGGACCTAATTGGTCTCACTAATGTCATTAGAAGAGCTTTACATACAATACAATCTTATTTCTATCCTAATTTTTATGAAAAATATATTCTATCTTTAAATGTTATGGATAGAGTTTTAAACAATTAATTATGATTTTAAAATTAAAATCTATAAGACAGGTCCAATCCTATATATAGAATTCATATGTAGCCTTATGAGAAAGAATAAAAAAAGGAAATAGATTTGAGAACCTATCTCTCTGTATTGCTCTTCTTCGGTGACGGGTAGATTTCAGTTGGAGGATTTTTTTTCTCTTGAGAAAGCTATTTCGTATTGATCTTGGGACAGATTATCGAAGAAATTCGGAAAGCGTTTCGGGTATTCTTTTAGATTTTAATAAATTTTGGTTAATCTACATGATATGCAATTTTCGTTGCGTTGTATGTTATGTTTCCTACATATTGTATCAGAGCGGGTTTAGAATCCAATCTATAATAATTTAATCATATTAAATTATCTTGATTTGATCTTTATTTTTAGATTATTTAATTGGATTAAATTAAAATTTTGATTAAAAACAAAATTAGGGTTCTGTTACTGTTCACAAACAAGTTTCATAAAAAGTGTAATATTCACCGCGGGGTGTTACTGTTCACCGCCGAAATTATTATTCACCGACGGCGTTGCTGTTCACCGTCAGTGTTACTGTTCATGCCGAGTTATTGTTTAGTTTAATTTGTAAAACTGAAATTAATTATTTTTGAGATTCGACTATTGTTCACAGGTTAAATTTGTATGATGAGATCAAAGAAATTTAGTTAGGATTTTTGTATTATTCTTTTTCAATTGTTTAATTATATGGGTTCTTGATCCCACGGTGTCCATTGGATGGAAGATCGCCGCCGCCGCCGCCGGACAAAGGGTGGCGGCGGGCCATCCCACAAACCCTAGCCAAACCCTAAACCTAGTTGAAGGAGATGAAGTCTAGGGTTATTTTTCTTAATGGGTTATGAACCCAATGTAAAAGCCCATAAATTTTGAAATATTATGAAAAATCATATTAAATAAGTTTTTATCATAATAAATATCATTTATTGATGAATAAGTTCGTTAGTAATCGATTTGAGATCGATTAATATGTATATAAGTGTAAACGAGTGAAAACATGTACGAGTGCACAAAACCTATAAGCATAATATGTCATTGGTCGGTCGACCGATGGCAAGCCATCAGTCGACCGATAGGGGCTCATTAGTCGACCGATAGCAAGCCACCGGTCGACCGACGGGTGCAAAAAGCAGTTTCCCAGTTCGTTTTGTTTTCGGGTCAAATTGATTCAGTTCGGGTTAGTTGGTATATATATAAGTATATATACCCAAAATTTCTCTTTTACTTCATATTTTCACGTGAAAAAAAGCCATCCCCCCCTAAAAAAAACCCTAGAGTTTTTTTTGTGAGTTTTGAAAGCTTTGAGAAGCAAGAATCAAGAGGAGGGCGAGATCCACGGCTTTTGGTGAAGGAGGATCATGTTTTCTTGCATAATTAGGGAGTCTAGCACGTTTTGAGGCGAGTTTCATCTTCTCCAAACTCATCCCCTGTTTTTATTTGATTTAATTTGGTTTTGTCGGATTTCTAAACCTAGCTTATGTATAAAAATCACTTCTTTTTTAACCGTATGATATAAAGATCTAATCTTTTTTATTTAAAAAGATATAAAATGAATTTCCAGATGTGGGTTTGAGCTTTGAACGTGATTTAACATGAGTTTTGATTCAAGTTAGTTGTTTTCATGATGATCTTACGTATATGAACGTCTTAGGGTTTTAGATTTATTTCCAAATTCATATTTGTAATTTCATGCAATAGAATAAACCCTAATTTTCCTTAAACCAGTTTTAACACATGAGTTTTACTGAAATTTTTTGATTTTTTAATGATTTTATGAGAATATTAGTTAAAGGCTGAAAACTGTGTTTTTACATCTCATCGGTCTACTGATCAAGGATGATCAGTCGACCGATGATTTGTTAGCAGAGTTTTGTGTTTGCTCTGATCGGTCGACTGGTCATGGACCACCAGTCAACCAATCAAGGCAGTTTTGTGCACGATTATGCAAGCTATCAGTCGACCGATGGCATATAATCGGTTAACTGGTCTGGGCTGTTTGGTGCATCTAGTTTTATTTCAAGTGTTTTGTTCACACACGAAGTACGAGTCGTACATGGATATACGTGCATCGTATACGAGGGTACGTGTATTGGAGTTTGTGCACGCACGAGCGTTTGGAGGTATGTAATTCTATATTTTGATTTATCATGTTAGAGAATGACGCATTTTGCATTTCATCATATTGTGAATGGTTAAGTGGGTTAGTTGGTATCCCGCAATAAGACCGCGGTGAGACTACACTCAAGAGTGGGTTAGTTGGCATGCCACAATAAGACCGTGGCAGACTTCACTCTATGATGCATCATTTCGGATTGGGCTGATATGCCTACATTCAGTAGGGTGATTGAGTAAGGTGGTGACGCCACAGGATATTGTGAGCGTCTTACAAAAGCATCGTTGTTTTTTATAGAAGATTACACAGACTGCATTCATGCTCCCATGATATTTACCCCGAGAGTAGGGTATAGGACTGAGGTTGTCATACACGGCATATTCTATGTGAGCTCTCCTTGATCGGGATGTTATTCTTGTGACTGTGCCACCATCCGAGGGTAGTGTGAGGATTATGACATGACTTGTATTGATTGGGGTTTGGATTTGTATTTTTTATTCGTTATTTTATTCATTGGATTCAGGATTGGTATTTAGCGATTCATAATTTGAGATACGAGGTATATACATGAGGGTTTCCTTGTTTAGATTATTTCGCTCGACGTATCCATTCTCGTGTTGTGGATTTCTAAATATCAATTTCCACTTAGTTTAGGATAGATGATTTATATATATTTATATATATATTTATAAGTACTAACCGTATTTTCATATACTCCTAACCCCCTCCCCTTGGAGGCGGTGGATATTTTCATATACTCCTCAACCACATGGAAGTATTTAAAACTACGTGGAGAACAGGTCGAACGCTTCCTCAAAAGAAAGGAGCTTGAGAGAGGCCAACCGACGACTAAAGTACCTGCAACTGCTGAGGATATTCATCAACAGCCACCTTGGAGGTAACAAGGGACTTTTAATTCGAAGTTTCAGAAGGAGTATTCTTTCGTATATGATGAAGTTCCAATCATCTTCAAGTATCTCCTCGCCAACGACAAAATCAAGCTACCACCGATTACAAATCAGAAGGAAGCAAACAAGACTTCGGATCCTAAGTATTGGGCGTACTACAGGAGGGTCCATCACTCCACCAAGACTTGTATTACGCTGAAAAACAGCATTCAAGCCTTGGTTGACGTTAGCATCATAACGTCGACAGAAGCCGAATGAGAACGGCTTCCTCCGACAGGTATATAAGGTTAAACTGCTCCTATCCTCCGACAGGTAAATGAGGTTAAACTGCTCCCATCCTCCGACAGGTATATGAGGTTAAACTTCTCCTATCCTCCGACAGGTATATGAGATTAAACTGCTCCCATCCTCCGACAAGTATAAGAGGTTAAACTGATTCCCGAAACTCCTAGGAGTATACGAGTATAAACTGGTACTCCTCGCTCCAACGCCTTAAAAGCCTAAACTGTGTAGATTCCAGTTGACATATGAGTATAAATTGTGTTTACACCGATCAACGAGTAGTTTTTGGTCAATGTCGGTCAACGCGTAATCTTAAGTCAATGCCGGTCAGCGCGTTGCGATGAAAATCAACGTCGGTCAGCACGTTGCGATGAAAGTCAACGTCGATCAACGCAATGTGATGATGGTCAACGCTGATCAAAGCGTAGCCTTTGGTCAATGCCGGTCAACGTATAGCTTTTGGTCAACGCCAGTCAACGCGTAGTCTTAAGTCTGTTAGACCCTAGAGGGGGGTGATTAGGGTCTTATGTTAATCTAATCCGATTTTATGCCAATTAAAAGTAATTAATAAGTTATCCTAGCAAGTATGAAATCTTATGTTAATCTAATCCGATTTTATGCCAATTAAAAGTAATTAATAAGTTATCCTAGCAAGTATGAAATATAACAAGATAAATGAGCTAGGATAAGCAATATGAACAAATGAATATATCCTAGCAATGAGATATTACAATTATATAAGCAAGGATATATAAATCACACAAGGGGAAACAAACGAAACTAGATAGTGGGTTAAATAAACAATGAGCAATACACAAAGGCGATATAAGATATGGGAATGAAAATAAGTGTGTCAATGCAATCACAAACAAATGATATGATCACGGAGTTAAGTCTAACCACTTGACCTACGTCTCCGCTCCTCACCTCGAGGAGATCTCCACTATCACAACCGGGTTTCTACGCTTACCCGAATAACATTTACACCTCACACTCGGTTTTCTAGTTTACCGAAAACTCTACAACTTTACCGAAAAAAGACCTCCCAAATAAAAAATATCATTATTTTACAAAATAGTCCAAAACATAAAAATGTAAACATATGAATTTTGACATTTTGGCTAAACCATGTTTTAAAACAATACAAAATGATTTTGTAGACTTAATAGAAGATGTAAACTATTGTTATGAAGTCTATAAATAATGAATGTAGTACTTTATCAAAATACACATATAATACACTAAAACATGATTTCATGGAACTAAATAAAATTGATATTGATGAAATCATATAAATGCATATAAGTATGAAACAAAAATATGTTTTCTAATTGTATTCAATTGTTTCATAGTAAAACTTGAAACCTATCAAACCAAAACATATATGTATATATATAATTATATATATACAAAACCAAAACGTGTATGTGTGTATATGATTTAACTGAAAGTACTAACACACATAATATAAAACTAAACTAAATATACCCAAGCTTGTGATCTTCAACGAAGCTCTATCTTGGTACACTCGCGGATGAAGCTTGAACTTGAATCTTTAATTTGAATTGCAAGGCTTCAACTACTATTCCACCAATCTTCATTTGATATGATCGTTATGGTGTAATCCATCCAACCTCCAACATATTATTTGCCTAGAATAAATATAAAACACAAACACTAGACAAACAATATTAGATGTAAATTGTTTGTAAATCATCATCAAAATAAGAAGGCCAACAAAATCAACGCCGGTCAGCGCGTTGCGATGAAAATCAACACCGGTCAGCGCGTTGTAATGAAAATCAACACCGGTCAACGTATCATGATGAAAGTCAACGCCGGTCAACGCGTTGCGATGAAGGTCAATACGTCGTCAAATCTCGTCAAAACAAGGCTCGAATCAACTTCAGAACAAAGGATGATCCCAGGGAGTTAATCGTTATTCAGATACGAACCTCCGACGAAGATAATCAGTTCAATAACAAAGGATGATCCCAGGGAGTTAATCGTTATTCAGATACGAACCTCCGACGAAGATAATCAGTTCAATGCGACTCAACGACACGAGCTAAAATCAGAGATCAACACATTGCGATGAAGGTTAATGCGTCGACAATTTTTGCCAAAACAAGGCTTTAATCAATTCCAAAGCAAAGGATAATCCTAGGGAGTTCGATCACGATTCAGATGCGAATCTCCGATGAAGATAGTCAGTTCAACGTCAATTCAACGACACGAGCTAAGATCAGAAACTAATACACCAGTTTCAGTTCTACCAGGCCGATCGATGCCCTTGCTATTGAGGTGGTCTACCCGGCTGTTCTCTTGGCACACGGGAGACTTGTGAGCCTCCTCAGCGCTATGATGGGTTGTCTGCAGTATGGATTACGGGAGTTGGCCTCTGAATTTGTTGATGTTACAGAGGTGGAGTCTGAAACTAATACACCAGTTTCAGTTCAATGCTTCAACAACGGTCAGACGATAAATGCAGCACCAGCAGAATCATATAAATGCATATAATACACTAAAACATGATTTCATGGCCCAAAATAAAATTAATATTGATGAAATCATATAAATGCATATAAGTATGAAACAAAAATATGTTTTCTAATTGTATTCAATTGTTTCATAGTAAAACTTGAAACCTATCAAACCAAAACATATATGTATATATATAATTATATATATACAAAACCAAAACGTGTATGTGGGTATATGATTGAGCTTAAAGTACTAACACACATAATATAAAACTAAACTAAATATACCCAAGCTTGTGATCTTCAACGAAACTCTATCTTGGTACACTCACGGATGAAGCTTGAACTTGAATCTTTAACTTGAATTGCAAGGCTTCAACCACTATTCCACCAACCTCCATTTGATGTGATCGTTATGGTGCAATCCATCCAACCTCCAACATATTGTTTGCCTAGAATAAATATAAAACACAAACACTAGACAAACAATATTGATGTAAATTGTTTGTAAATCATCATCAAAATAAGAAGGCCAACAAAGTCAACGCCGGTCAGCGCGTTGTGATGAAAATCAACACCGGTAAGCGCATTGTAATGAAAATCAACATTGGTCAACGCATCATGATAAAAGTCCACGCCGGTCAACGCGTTGCGATGAAGGTCAATACGTCATCAAATCTCGTCAAAACAAGGCTCGGATCAACTCCAGAACAAAGGATGATCCCAGGGAATTAATCGTTATTCAGATACGAACCTCCGACGAAGATAATCAGTTCAATGTGACTCAACGACACGAGCTAAAATCAGAGATCAACACATTGCGATGAAGGTTAATGCGTCGACAATTTTCGCCAAAACAAGGCTTCAACCAATTCCAAAGCAAAGGATAATCCTAGGGAGTTCGATCGCGATTCAGATGCGAATCTCCGATGAAGATAGTCAGTTCAATGTCAATTCAACGACACGAGCTAAGATCAGAAACTAATACACCAGTTTCAGTTCAAGGCTTCAACAACGGTCAGACGATAAATGCAGCACCAGCAGAATCTCAACTATTTGACAAAATACTGAATAGATTGAGAATTGAAGAAGTTAAGAACTGAAGCCAATTATAAGTCTTTTTACACCGATTGAAGGTGGAGCCTATCACATCCAAAGTATTTTAGACTTTTCTATAAAAGAAACGAGACTAAAACGTTTTGAATGGGGTATCTGTAGGCGTTAAAAATTACCTATGGGTTCTCGCACACAACGCGAGACAAAAAGAAGATGAACGTCATTATCTGAATTAAGGAGGATTATCTAATGTCATAGAGAAGCTAACAAATGCACGAAGTGAGTTGATAAAGCATAAAAATCAACGGGATTGTACAATAACGAAGAAGCGACTCGACATGAGGTCACGTTTCACCCACAAAGAAGTAAAAACCACTCATGTCTTGCTCATCCCATGAGTGTCTCGCTCATGGGAGGTTGTAGATCTCTTCGCGAGCTTTCTAACGCACCTTGGATCACTTCATTTCGAGGTCGGACGAGAGAGTTAGGACCAAAATACCCGAGATTATTCAGGCCATTTTACACCAGCAAGACACAATGTGTGTCTCAGAGAAGAATGTAGATTTTGACCATGACTTGATTCGAATCTGAAGAAGCTCAAAAGACAAGAGTTATAAGTCTCTTTGTCAGCTTTCCAACGCATCTTGAATCACCTCATTCTGAGTTCGGACGAGAGAGTTAAGACCAAAATACCCGATACAGTCCAAGCTGTCTAGGACATGTGTGAGACAGTCGAAGTGACTCGCGCCCAAGTCAGCTCTCGACGTGTTTTTTGATAAGATTGGCTTTCTAGAACTCCTTGGGGTCATCCATAAACATGTGGGGTTATCCTTAAATGTATGGAAACTGTTACACAACCGAAAACCCACCTAAACGGATAATAACGGTTGTTTTTCGACCCTATCCATAAACACGACATTCCTATCCACAAACATTGTATGTACAACCTATAAATACACCCCTAGCACCCTAATAAAAGCAGATCTGAAGGGAGCCACGAATTTAATAGAGGAGGAAGAGTTCTTGGCGAGTTCTTCGGCAAAAAGAAGGAGAGTTCGAGAGATCTGAGACCCGTTCCCCCCTTTCCTCCAGATCAAACTTGGTTTTGATCTCGAGAAGAGTCGTAATCTCACTTGGTCGAGATTATCACTTCGGCGATTACTTTCTTTTATAAGTAAGAGCTTTGAATAATCACTCTGTCAACCATATCTGATCCGCGACGGTCCACGGAATAACGCGTCCCCGGCACAGGCAAAGATCTCATGCAAGCAGAGACAAATAAATAGGATCTGTGTGTTGTTTGAAAGAAGTTGTAATCTTTATTTTTTATTGAGATCTTATAAAAAGATCAACTTTTACTTTTTTTGAACTTATTGTAACGAAAAAAATTGTAATGAGTTCCGCAATGAAAAAACCAACTTTTACCACAAATACGCTGGCAACCACAGTGAGAGTCAACAGTCTCGTCACCGAGGCTATCGTACCGTAACCGAATATCAAGATCCCGGTTGATTAAGAGGTTGAGTACGAGTTCGACGAAGCCAAATTTGAGGAATATTTTTCCTCGTCTTCATCAAAATCCTCCTCTCCCTACAAGTGCGGAAAGATCTCATCTTTGAAGGAGGCGTATTTGCCGATGAAGGCTTCAAATGACTCCGCTCGTCATAACTCCTCCCCAGTCAAGGAGTTGCTTAATCAAGGTACGCCAACTCTGACGAAGAGGGCTCGTCAGAGGCGACGCCAACGCCAAGCTCGTCAAATTGCCAAGGCGTTAGAACAAGTCGATGGAGTTCGCTACTACGAAGACTTGGAGTCTAGGAAGCGTCATTTAATCCAGGCGCCTCAACGGCAAGCTGTTGCTACTTCCTCCAAACCATCGACGGGAGAATGGGTTCTTATCAAAAGGACTTGTTCAACCTTGAAGGAGCGTATCCAAAAGCAACGCGCATGTGCCGCACGCAGGCATGCCTTTATGCGAAAACTCAATGCATGCACAAGGAAGTGGTGACCAAAAAACCACTGAAATCCAAACAAGTCTGGGTGCCGAAGGCCGAAACAGCACCGAAATCAACACCGTCAGACTCCGAGCCCACTCATCTCACTCCCGCACCTTCGGCGAAGCCCTACAACAGCGTGGATCTGTCCAATGAAGATCAAGGCAAAGCTCCGGTGAATAAAACCCGAGTAGTTCTTTAGGCTGGGGGTCGTACAAACACTCATGTCAAGACAAAGACCGTTCAAAGGTGTCTCGCCGCCTCCAAACAAATCGGGGCACCTCATTGTACGTGTTTGTGCGCCGTGCACAAGAGGACTTCTGGCATTCATCGCCTGGGGGTTCGTATTGGAACCCAGGAGCCCGTTAAGACCTCACGCTCGCAAAGGGTGATTCTAAATGTGTGAATCCTGATGCGACCTTGGATCATTCAAATCAGATAACGAATCATCCCGAGAATGTCAACAAGGTTCTTCATCCCCAAAAGAAAACGTGTTCGTCAAAAGACAACGTTATACTTGTGGTATCACACCAACAAGCGATGGATTACTCCAATGAGCTACACCATCAGGCTAGGGGTGTGAACAAATCTCAAAAGAAAGATGTCCAAGAAACTAACTCTCACTGTCCATATGAGAGGCTTATCAGGATAGTATTATCAAAATATAGTTACCCCAGGACCATTTCACAAAGGGTCTCGATATTCAAGAAACTTGTCACCGAGGCGTCGAAGCCTAAGCCAAGACGTTTCCACGAGGGAAAATCCACTATTCAGGATGCTGAATTTCCTGAAGTCACCATTAATATGGTTGACAAAGGAAATTCTATCATTAGACGGCTCTAACCCCGATTTTTCTCCCGGAAGGAAAGTCAATTCAAGGATAGCTCAACGAATGTCTCAGCTCCAGCTGAAAGCCATCGGACATAGGGATTACCCAAGGATGCACAAAGGACTATCTTTAGATAACGAGATGTTAGACACTTGCTCTGCAGTCGCTTCGAATGACGAGCTCTTAGGTACGTGTTCTACAATTACCTCCAACGACACAATGTCCAGCATGGGGGAAGTAAGGGAGTCATTCATGATCACCCCAGATCAAGTGGCTCAAATGCTTCAAGAGGCTTAGCTTGACAGCGAGAAGATCTTAGAGATGAAATGAACAAGCAAATGGAGCTGAACATACAACAGGTGAGGGAGTTACATGACTAGCAGCTTCAAGCTTTATCAAATCAGCAAGCTGAATCCAGTCGTCGCACCCAGAACGTCACAGTTGACAGTGATCCAGAAGTGGACGAAGTCATCATTGCTAACGCACCTCCCCAAAATACTGGAAGTGGTTCAATCGCACCCCTCAATAACATTGGGGGTGGTTCAAATTCACCCCCTAAAAATAAAAACGCTAGGGGTGGTCCAACACATTCTCCTCAACGTCCTTCGAATGAAGATGTAGACGACGACGAGATGATGAAAGAGCTGGAGAATAAGGTCAATGCCTTAATGTCCGCTCAAAAAGTGAGGAGAACAGGCATTCTGTGCTCATATCCAAGAGAGTAAGATTCAATCCCGTACCCGGTGAAGTTCACCCTAATTAACTTCACACCATTAGACGGGAGAGGCTCGCCCACTCAACACTTAATTTATTTTAAGTCTCACTTGGGAGTGATCTCCGGGAATAAACCCCTGATGATTCGGTCATTCGTGGGCACCCTTCACGGGGCGACCTTTGATTGGTATCGACATCTCAAACCGGGAAGCATCAATTGCTGGGATGACATGGAAAGCTCGTTCCTCAACAACTTCTTCGACGGTAACACTGAAGTGTCGATCGTAGCTCTTCTGGACAAGAAGCAGAAACGATGAGTCAGTTGACAGTTTTGTCAAACGCTTCTGCAACAAGGCCATGAATTGCAGGGATTCTGTCACAGAGGAGTTCATCTTGCAGACTTGCCATAACAATCTCTCCATCGATGTCCTCAAAGTCATGGGGGTTGTCCCCTCAACTACATGGAAGTATTTAAAACTACGTAGAGAACAGGTCGAACGCTTCCTCAAAAGAAAGGAGCTTGAGAGAGGCCAACCGACGACTAAAGTACCTGCAACTGCTGAGGATATTCATCAACAGCCACCTTGGAGGTAACAAGGGACTTTTAATTCGAAGTTTCAGGAGGAGTATTCTTTTGTATATGATGAAGTTCCAGTCATCTTCAAGTATCTCCTCGCCAACGACAAAATCAAGCTACCACCGATTACAAATTAGGAGGAAGCAAACAAGACTTCAGATCCTAAGTATTGTGCGTACCACATGAGGGTCCATCACCCCACCAAGACTTGTATTACGCTGAAAAACAGCATTCAAGCCTTGGTTGATGTTAGCATCATAACGCCGAAAGAAGCCGAATGAGAACGGCTTCCTCCGACAGGTATATGAGGTTAAATTGCTCCTATCCTCCGACAGGTAAATGAGGTTAACCTGCTCCCATCCTCCTATAGGTATATGAGGTTAAACTTCTCCCATCCTCCGACAGGTATATGAGATTAAACTGCTCCCATCCTCCGACAAGTATAAGAGGTTAAACTGATTCCCGAAACTCCCAGGAGTATACGAGTATAAACTGGTCCTCCTCGCTCCAACGCCTTAAGAGCCTAAACAGTGTAGACTGTAAGACCCCATTGATTTTATAATTTATATATGCAAATATTAGTGAAACGCAATATTTAATATATGATAAAATATCTTCAGGGCATGGTTGTACATGAAAACTAGTGTTTTGAGTTTATGAGGATGTGGATATGCCTCAGGTATCAGGTTGAGTTGCAAATGTGCAAATCGTGTGCAACAGAAATCAAAGAATGCAATTTTTAGTCCATGAGTCGACCCATAATAAGTCATGAGTCGACTCATCAGGTTGAGTCGACCCATGACTGTCATGAGTCGACTCACAATATGGAGTCCTGTTGCCATTTAGTTTCTGCTAAGTCGACTCATGAATTATGAGTCGACCCATGACCCATGAGTCGACCCATAATATACCGTGAGTCGACTCATCGGGGATTTTTGGCTTTTCTCAGTTCGGGTGTGTTGGGTTTCGGGTCGGGTTCTATCTACTCATATATATTTCCCCCCACCCGAAAACACTCTTTTTCATCAGCAAACCCTAGAGAAACCCTAGCCTCCTCTCCCCCTCAAAACCCTAGCTCGTTTTTGGGCATTCTTGGGTGATTTTTAGGGATTTTCAGCAGTATTTTGTGGATGCAGCGAAGGGGATTGCTCTTCATCACATTTGAGGCGAGTAACATCTTGCCCAATCCTTCCCCTAGTGTTTTTAATAGTTTACACATGTTTTTCATGAGTTTTATCGAGCCTAAGACTTATTTTCAAGTATAAGTCAATGTTCTTATTAGGGTGAATGCTAGAAATCATGTATTTCAGATTTTAAATCCTCACCAACGAGTTTTTGAAGAAAACCCAGATCTGGAAATATTTTTAAGGAAATAAAAATATGTGTTTTCTTTTGATTAAATGCCTTTCCTTTCATGTTTAGGGGTTAATTGTTAGATTTAACTTATAAGTAATTGTTTCCCACACTAGATGTGAATTTTTCACTGTATCATAGTCTAGAATTGATAGCTATAGAGATATAGATCAGTATAATGGAAGGATGGATCGAGTTGGCGAATTTAACTTGTGATATATGCAGATTTTAGCCCGTAAGTCGACTCACGACTCATCATGAGTCGACTCATCAGGTTGAGTCAACCCATGACTGTCATGAGTCGACTCACGAAGGAATTTTCCTGTTATCTCAAGTTTCTGCTGAGTCTACTCGTATCGGATCATGAGTCGACCCATGAGACATGAGTCGACCCATAAATGAGCACGAGTCGACTCATCACAGTATTTCCTATTTTGTTTGTGTTTCTGTTTAATCATCTGCGGTATACCTATATATATACATATATACAGTGTATGAATATATATATGTTCGAGGATATTGTCTACTATTCCTGAACTTGGGGTGTTGCCTTGTTTATCGGATAATTAATTGCAGTGATCTTGATTTCCCCTGTACCTGTAAGATGACATTTGTGGCATAGGCTTAGATCAGCACAGCAGGGTATGTACAGGAATAGGACATGTATATCTTTCTATGCACAGTCCTCGTGTTGGACTATAATCCATTTCAAGTCCTCGTGTTGAACTATAACCCATTAGAGTCCTCGTGTTGGACTATAATCCAATTTTATCATGTTTTAGACTTTTGCTAAACCTTGAGCATGTTACTTAACCAAGTTGGGTACACGACATATTGTATTAGGCTAGGGCATGATAGCTACCTAGGTTGTATATGACACCTATTGTAGCTTTGTCATGTTTACATTTTAGCGGTAGAGATGGGTATGTATTCTTTTCTTTATTTGTTTCTTGTGACCAACCTCGGGTCTAGTATTTAGGGATCTACAATTTGAGATACAAGGTATATACATGAGGGTTTCCTTATTTGGATTATTTCGCTCGACGTACCTATGCTCATGTTGTATTTTTCCTAAGTACTAAAACCCATTAATGTTTGTGTAAATGATTTATATTATTATGTATTGACTGTATTTTCATATACAACGAGCCCTATCCCTTGGGGTTGGTTGTGATGTTGCTCGCTAGCGCTTTGACGCTCGTTGTCCCTCCCCCTTTCAGGTAACGAGCCAGGAGCCCGGAGAGTCGCAGGTTGATGGCGATGTACTTTAGCTTCAGCCGTCTATTTAGTTATATTTTCTTTGAGCTCCACTGTAGACTTTTGTGTAGACATGTGAGAGTCTTATCCTAGAAGTTGTAAAGGTTGTGTGTCTTATTTCCTCTTGTCAGACATTTTGTATTTGAGACTTGTTGAGAACTCCAGTTCGTTTATTTCAGACATTTACTTGTATTCCAGTATATTAGATGACGAAATATTAATTTGATCTCTATTATTTCATCAGTTGATTCTTGTATAATCTTTTACTTGCTTTGTACTACACCTGTTGTTGATTCCACTAGAGAGATAGTAATTGTGATGGTGAAACATGTTATTGTACGGTGTGGTGCATGGCAGGTTTGACATTTCTGGTTTCACCTCGGACTGTAGCCTTGTGTGAACCCAGGGGCGTCACAATCGAATAAGCTGAAGTACATAGTCAAACCTGGGTTCACACAAAGCTGCAGTCCGAGGTGAAACCAGAAATATCAAACCTGTCATGCACCACACTGTGCAATAACATGTTTCACCATCACAATTACTATCTCTGTAGTGGAATCAACAACAGGTGTAGTACAAAGCAAGTAAAAGATCTTACAACAAATACTTGATGAAATGATAGGACTCAAATTAACACATCTCATCAATCAAATAAGCTGAAGTACATAGTCAAAGTCTGAAATGAACAATAAAGATCTGGAGACCTCAACATGTCTCAAAGTACATAATGTCTGATACAGGAAATAAGGCACGCAGCATTTATAACTCTAGAACATAAACCTCTCAAGTCTAAAATGTCTCAAGTGTAGTATAAAAATAAATACATCTAAAAAGAGGATAATAGACACTAGTATGGGTCGCCCTCAACCAGCGACTCTCCGGGCTCCTGGCTCGTTACCTGAAAGGGGGAGGGACAACGAGCGTCAAAGCGCTAGCGAGCAACATCACAACCAACCCCAAGGGATAGGGCTCGTTGTATATGAAAATACAGTTAATACATAATAATATAAATCATTTACACAAACATTAATGGGTTTTAGTACTTAGAGAAATACAACACGAGCATAGGTACGTTGAGCGAAATAATCCAAACAAGGAAACTCTCATGTATATACCTTGTATCTCAAATTGTAAATCCCTAAATATTAAACCCGAGATTTGTCACAAGCAAAAATAAAGAAATGATTACAACCCTATCTCTACCAATAAAAATGTAAACTTGTCAAAGCTACAATAGGTGACATGTCCAGCCTAGGTAGCTATTATGTCCCAGCCTCATACAATATGTCGTGAACCCAACATGCTCAAGGTTTAGCAAAAAGTTTAAAACATGACAGTAATGGATTATAGTCCAACACGAGGACTTTAATGGATTATAGTCCAACACGATGACTTTAATGGATTATAGTCCAACACGAGGACTGCGTATAAGAAAGTATGCATGTCTTATTCTTGTACGTACCCTGTTGTACTGACTTAAGCTTGTGTCTGAAATGTCATCTTACATGTACATGTGAAATCATAATCACTGCAATTAAATTCTCAATAAACAAGGCACTCCTCAAGTTCAAACGTGATAAACAGTACCCTTGAATATGACCAGTTGACGTATGAGTATAAACTGGGTTTACATCGATCAACGCGTAGTTTTTGGTCAACGTCGGTCAACGCGTAATCTTAAGTCAATGCCGGTCAGCGCGTTGCGATGAAAATCAACGTCGGTCAGCACGTTGCGGTGAAAGTCAACGTCGATCAACGCATTGTGATGATGGTCAACGCTGATCAAAGCGTAGCCTTTGGTCAATGCCGGTCAACATGTAGCTTTTGGTCAACGCCAGTCAACGCGTAGTCTTAAGTCTGTTAGACCCTAGAGGGGGGTGATTAGGGCCTTATGTTAATCTAATCCGATTTTATGCCAATTAAAAGTAATTAATAAGTTATCCTAGCAAGTATGAAATATAACAAGATAAATGAGCTAGGATAAGCAATATGAACAAATGAATATATCCTAGCAATGAGATATTACAATTATATGAGCAATGATATATAAATCACACAAGGGGAAACAAACGAAACTAGATAGTGGGTTAAATAAACAATGAGCAATACACAAAGGCGATATAAGATATGGGCATGAAAATAAGTGCGCAAATGCAATCACAAACAAATAATATGATCACGGAGTTCGGTCTAACCACTTGACCTACGTCTCCGCTCCTCACCTCGAGGAGATCTCCACTATCACAACCGGGTTTTCTACGCTTACCCGAATAACGTTTACACCTCACACTTGGTTTTCTAGTTTACCGAAAACTCTACAACTCACACACTCTTGTAATCCCACTTTACACCCTCTAAGTGTTGGCTTAGCCCGTGTCCTTCTCCTCAAGTGCTCGGACACAACCTCTCCCAAGGTTTGTCAATCAACGTCACTCCTCTTGGATTTGACCCCGTCTCTCACCACACACTCCTCTCGGTGTACAAGTGTATTACAAAGTGAACCTCACAATAAGCACAATACAATAAATGATTATTCTCTAATATGGATGAGAACACAATGAAAGCTCATACTCAATTGTTATAACACTCACCAACCCAAATATACTATGTATGAAAATACAATAAGTTCAATGTGGGTGTGTGTAAACAATGAGTGAAATAAAATCTAACTCAAATAGCAAACTAGCAATAATAAGAATATGAAAATCAATAATAAAATTGCTAGAGAAAATAGTTAAAAAACTTCTCTATAAACACAAAGAGAGAATGATGAAATATTGAAGATGAACTCATCAACAACTGATGTAAGCTCCTCTTTGTAAAAACAAACCCCAAACTTAAAACAAACTAAAACAGGCTTAAACCCTTGTTAAACTTTTATTTAAAAACTTCTTAGATAATATCTGGTAGAAGGGGTTTGAGGGGTTTATATAGGAAGAGAAACCAACAGTAAAAACCCCAAAGGAAAAGACCAAAAAGCCCAAGAATCAGAAATCAGATTCTGTACAAAAATGACCGTTGGGGTGAACGACGGTCGACCGTGAAATTCTCGCGGCCGACCGCGAGCCACTTTCGAGCCTGAGAAATTTCAAGAAAGTTAGGCGATCGACCGTAGTGGTCGACCGTGGGAATTTTCGAGCTGACGGTCGACCGTGGCGGTCGACCGCGAAAGTTGCTGATGGATCCACAGGAAAATCAAAGGCGCGGTCGACCGTAAGCTGACATATGAGAAAACAGGTTTGAAAGTTGATTTTTTGATTTTAAAACCCTGTTTAAAAATATCAAATAAATTCCAAAAAATGTAAAACTTTGGGGAATGATTGTAGACATGATAATAAACATGCTACAAAGACTGGTTTTTAAAAAAAAATCTCCCAAATAAAAAATATCATTATTTTACAAGATAGTCCAAAACATGAAAATATAAACATATGAATTTTAACATTTTGGCTAAACCATGTTTTGAAACAATACAAAATGATTTTGTAGACTTAATAGAAGATGTAAACTATTGTTATGAAGTCTATAAATAATGAATGTAGTACTTTATCAAAATACACATATAATACACTAAAACATGATTTCATGGAACTAAATAAAATTGATATTGATGAAATCATATAAATGCATATAAGTATGAAACAAAAATATGTTTTCTAATTGTATTCAATTGTTTCATAGTAAAACTTGAAACCTATCAAACCAAAACATATATGTATATATATAATTATATATATACAAAACCAAAACGTGTATGTGTGTATATGATTTAACTGAAAGTACTAACACACATAATATAAAACTAAACTAAATATACCCAAGCTTGTGATCTTCAACGAAGCTCTATCTTGGTACACTCGCGGATGAAGCTTGAACTTGAATCTTTAATTTGAATTGCAAGGCTTCAACTACTATTCCACCAATCTTCATTTGATATGATTGTTATGGTGTAATCCATCCAACCTCCAACATATTGTTTGCCTAGAATAAATATAAAACACAAACACTAGACAAACAATAAGAATGCCAACAATCTCCCCCTTTTTGATGATGACAAACAATTTACGAAAAGAGATATATGCATGAAAGAAAATAAATATATAAATTATAATTTACATGCATATAAACAAACAAGATAGATATAGATATACTCACAATATTTCTAAAACACAAACACTAGACAAACAATATTAGATGTAAATTGTTTGTAAATCATCATCAAAATAAGAAGGCCAACAAAGTCAACGCCGGTCAGCGTGTTGCGATGAAAATCAACACCGGTCAGCGCATTGTAATGAAAATCAACACCGGTCAACGCATCATGATGAAAGTCAACGCCGGTCAACGCGTTGCGATGAAGGTCAATACGTCGTCAAATCTCGTCAAAACAAGGCTCGAATCAACTTCAGAACAAAGGATGATCCCAGGGAGTTAATCGTTATTCAGATACGAACCTCCGACGAAGATAATCAGTTCAATACGACTCAACGACACGAGCTAAAATCAGAGATCAACACATTGCGATGAAGGTTAATGCGTCG
This sequence comes from Asparagus officinalis, assembly GCF_001876935.1. Classification (NCBI taxonomy): domain Eukaryota; kingdom Viridiplantae; phylum Streptophyta; class Magnoliopsida; order Asparagales; family Asparagaceae; genus Asparagus; species Asparagus officinalis. Next base: position 67,028,050 of record NC_033796.1, read on the forward strand.
ACAATTTTTGCCAAAACAAGGCTTCAATCAATTCCAAAGCAAAGGATAATCCTAGGGAGTTCGATCGCGATTCAGATGCGAATCTCCGACGAAGATAGTCAGTTCAACGTCAATTCAACGACACGAGCTAAGATCAGAAACTAATACACCAGTTTCAGTTCAATGCTTCAACAACGGTCAGACGATAAATGCAGCACCAGCAGAATCTCAACTATTCGACAAAATACTGAATAGATTAAGAATTGAAGAAGTTAAGAACTGAAGCCAATTATAAGTATTTTTACACCGATTGAAGATGGAGTCTATCACATCCAAAGTATTTTAGACTTTTCTATAAAAGAAACGAGACTAAAACGTTTTAAATGGGGTATCTATAGACGTTAAAAATTACCTATGGGTTCTCGCACACAACTCGAGATAAAAAGAAGACGATGAACGTCATTATCCGAATCAAGAAGGATTATCTAATGTCATAGAGAAACTAACAAATGCACGAAGTGAGTTGATAAAGCATACAAATCAACGGGATGGTACAATAACGAAGAAGCGACTCGACATGAGGTTACGTTTCACCCACAAATGAGTAAAAACCACTCATGTCTTGCACATCCCATGAGTGTCTCGCTCATGGAAGGTTGTAGATCTCTTCGCGAGATTTCTAACGCACCTTGGATCACTTCATTCCGAGGTCGGACGAGAGAGTTAAGACCAAAATACCCGAGACCATTCAGGCCATTCTACACCAGCAAGACACAAAGTGTGCCTCAGAGAAGAATGTAGATTTTGACCATGACTTAATTCGAATCTGAAGAAGCTCAAAAGACAAGAGTTATAAGTCTCTTTGTCAGCTTTCCAACGCATCTTGAATCATCTCATTCCGAGGTCGGACGAGAGAGTTAAGACCAAAATACCCGAGACATTTTAAGCTGTCTAGGACATGTGTGAGACAGTCGAAGTGACTCGCGCCCAAGTCAGCTCTCGACGTGTTTTCTGATAAGATTGGCTTTCTAGAACTCCTTGGGGTCATCCATAAACATGTGGGATTATCCTTAAATGTATGGAAACTGTTACACAACCGAAAACCCATATAAACGGATAATAACGGTTGTTCTTCGACCCTATCCACAAACACGACATTCCTATCCACAAACATGGCATTTACAACCTATAAATACACCCCTAGCACCCTCATAAAAGCAGATCTGAAGGGAGCCACGAATTTAATAGAGGAGGAAGAGTTCTTGGCGAGTTCTTCGGCATAAAGAAGGAGAGTTCGAGAGATCTGAGACTCGTTCCCCCTTTTCCTCCGGATCAAACTTGATTTTGATCTCGAGAAGAGTCGTAATCTCGCTTGGTCGAGATTATCACTTCGGCGATTACTTTCTTTTTTAACTAAGAGCTTTGAATAATCACTCTGTGAACCAGATCTGATCCGTGACGGTCCACGGACTAACGCGTCCCCGGCACAGGCAAAGATCTCATGCAAGCAGAGACTAATAAATAGGATCTGTGTGTTGTTTGAAAGAAGTTGTAATCTTTATTTTTCATTGAGATCTTATAAAAAGATCAATTTTTACTTGTTTTGAACTTATTGTAACGAAAGAAGTTGTAATGAGTTCCGCAATGAAAAAACCAACTTTCACCACAAATAGATGGAGATGCAGTTTAGCTCACCGTTATTTATTATTAGTAGTAATTTAATGCTCCACCGTAGTTATTATGCATTTTCAGACATTTAGAGTTGTATTTCATTTTGAAACACTAAGTACATTAGTACTATTTCAGTTGACTCTTATGTATTGAGATTTTTCATCTATATTCTGACATCAGTTGTACTTTATTTATTTCAGTTGGAACATGATTATTATTATTTTGATATCTCTTTCCTTTATCATATTCATTGCATTCTTATCCTTATTCTATCTGCTTTGTACCTATACTTCTTGTATTCGATTCCACTAGAGAGATATTACTGTGATGGTAAAATATATTGTTGCACAGTATGGGTGCATGACAGGTTTGACATCCTTGAATTCACATTGGACTGCAGCCTTGTGTGAAACCAGGAGCGTCACACCCAAACCCACTAAGAATTAAGTTTAAATTAAATGGGTTTGACCCGAACCCAAATCGAAACCCAGCCCGTTTTTAAATCAGATTTAAAATTGATAAAACGGGTCTATCCCGAAAAACAAAACCCAAACCCAAAACCCTGATAATTTGAATTTTACTGTGAAATTATTTTCAGACCCCTGTTTGACATATCATCAACTCTCCGGATTTTACTGAATTTGGGCGCACATCAGATAGAGCGTGTGTGCTTGTACTGGTGTCTACAATTCCCAAAAGCTTTTCGATCAAATACTCATTTGCTTCAAAACCAAATCAAAAACTAACTTCTGCCCAAGTTTTGTACTACCAAAAAGAAACTGCTCCACCAATTTGTACCTCAAAACATCAAGTATTCACAAATTTACTATTAGAACATGAGAGCTCGCAATTCAAATCAAAAATAGATACAACCTCTTATCAAAACTGCTCATTTCAACCCAAAAAATATAAAAAGGATAAAGAGATCTCAAAACACACAAAAACTGATAAAAATACCTAAAAACATGAAAAAGTCTTAATCTTGCAAATATATCATCTATCTAAAACATTGACTCCTCCTCCTTGATAGAGATTGTGGATTGAGTCCACCTTTTAAAGAAATCCACCCCTTGATTAAAATCTACGTATCTACAAAGTAATTAAAATCAAAGTTTTTTTTGGTTGAAATGATAGATGAACTACAGATCTAAAAGACCCATAAATTATAACTTTAAAATAATTAATTTAGAAAGTAAAAATACTTGCCTTAGGGTGTAGATTTATCTTCTTTTAAGGTCCAAGCTCTGCAAAAGGTCAGCCCTAATTTTTGAGGGAGAGAAGATGATACTTTTATATGAGGTATCATGAGATGTGTTGTGTGTTAATGGTTACACTGGCAGTTGATCCAACTCAATAAGACAACATGCCTTAAAGCCCATATCTCTCTTAAAGCCCAAGTAAATTATGAAAACCAATAAAACAAATTCAAAACTCAAAATTTAATTTTTAATGAAAGATAAAAAGGAATGATTATGATCTTCCACTGGAATAAAGTATGTGACACATGTCAAAAATGTACAATTCAATAAAATCATACGGTTCAAATTTACCCACCTGAGATCTACCGTTGAAAATAATCTAAAGCAGGCTTGAGCCTTTACATAAAATCTTCAGGTATTCTCCTCATGAATAGGGTAACACAAATAGCACTTGCACAAGGAATTCTAGTCAAATCTCATACTCTACATGAACATGTTTGATTTCCCAAGTAAACTGCGTCACTTAGTCTCTTATGAATTATCTCAAATTCGCTAACCTCATCTTGTCTAGTCCAATGCCCTTCACACTTTATCTGTTCAACATATGCCTCTTTCATCTTTTAATATGCTATAGGGCTCGTACCACCAACAAATTTGTCTTTAAGTTTTTTCTTTTGTTGCATTGTATTGATGATGGCTAAATTTATATATCTAACATAGAAATAATTGTGTAATCTCGCAAGCAAAATGAATGAGGCAAAAGTTTCTGTCATGTTGTTGTCAACACTATACATTTGTTATAATATTTAAAATGAGACTTACAAAATGTTTTCGGGTCTCTAGCTATGAAATCATCATAAGCTTGGTATGAGTTCTTCTTAACTTGTCAGCTTTTGTTATAAACACTCTCATGCTTATGACCTTAACGTAACCTCAAATTTGTTTTTGAAAGACCTTTTCTTTGATTTGAGTAGATATGTCTAGCATATTGTTTATGGTCAACTGTTGGCCATAATTCATGAATGGCAGGAACCAAAGCTTGTAAAATATAACCATTGATTAGTACAACTAATATGATTAAAAAATCTAATCCAACAAAATTAACCATAAGAAAATAATATAACTTGACATTACTTTTTGCTGATCAGAAATAATATCCATCAATCACCATTGCCCATCTAATGATCCTCACTCAAAATCCTTAGAAACCAGTGCAAAGAGTTAACATTCTTTCCTTCAACTACCATACATGCTATTGGCCACACTTGACTATTTTCATCTCTCCCAATTGCAAAAAGTAGTTGACTCCCACATGCATGCTTCAAACAAAAATATCCATCGAGGTCAAATATATGCCTACATTCAAGTGAGAAATACATCTTCAATGCTTCCAAACACACACAATCTCATGAAAGTAGCTAATTGACTTGTTCAGACTCATGTATTTTTAATACTCATATAGTCCTTGCATGCAATTTGTATAATTCTCTAATATAAAGCTTGAGCAACCCATATTATTTCTTCATCGGTCCTTCTATAATATTTAAAGCTTTATTCTTAGCTCTCTAACACTTTCTTAAACACACATAGATCTCATACTCCTTGGTCATTTTAGCACAAATTTCACTTTGCCTGAAGTTAGGATATCTTAATATATTGTCAAGAGACTCATGAGATAACCAATTCTACATGATTATTCTATTTTCAAAATTTAGTTACAAGGATGATAATGATGCATACCTTCAATATGCCAAGCTTCATGTTCCTCAAGATTTGGACCTCCTATTATCCCCCAATGGCAAAGTGAACAACCAATAGTAAGCCTGATGAGGACATCGCACAGCCTCCACTTCGCACATACTTTCGCCGTCGTCGTCGTCTTGCTTCAGCTTATATTTGGTTTTGATTTTGAGAAGGCTTGGAGTCTAGCTAGTGTTACGTTTATTCTCTTTATTGTATTTGCTCTTTTTTTAGTCCCACATCGGATATGGGAGTGAACTTGTAATTGTTGAAGGCCTATTTAAAGAGGTCAATTCTATGGAATAAATAATGAATATTTGAAGAAAATTTTGTTTCATTTGTGAAGCTTTGGGTATTGATTTAATCTCTAAGATTGAGTCAATGGTGGTGAAGCCAAGGCCCGGGTTGCGATTCGTGGTCATATCTTGTTACTTTTCCAAACCCTAGCTTTCCAAAATCTTTGTTCTTCCCCAAATTTCCCAAATCCCTTACATTAAACCCTAAAATTCCCATCGTCCTGCATTAAAGCCTCTTCTTATCATTTTTCCAAGTAGATCAAATCATGGTGACTTTGAATAGAGCATTTAAGATGGCTTCCTTTAATATATTCCTTGATGTGAATTTTTACCCTAGTTCAAAGTATAATTATTTCATACTAGTATCCTCATTAAAAAAATTGAAGTTTACATTCCAAGTAGATCAAATCATCGTGACTTTGAATAAAGCATTTAAGAATGGCTTCTTTTAATATATTCCTTGATGTGAATTTTTACTCTAGTTCAAAGTATACTTATTTCATATCAGTATCCTCATTGAAAATTTTGAAGTTTACATTCACCTTTTTCTTCTTTGTTATGATTCTTACGTACTGGGCCATCCTCGTCATATTCAATCAAAGCTTCTTCATCCTCTCTATGTCTTTGATCACTTAACCCTCATAGTATCCCCTCTCCATGTCTTTGATTACTTAATCCTCATAGGTAGTCCAATAGGTAGGCCAAAAGGATTGAGTTGGTAATATACCGTTTGTACTTGAGCCTCTTATTTTCAACCCCTCAAAAGCATTATTTGATTTTTTTGCTTCATCCTCACACTGTTGGGGCTCACTCAGGCCAAACTTCATTAGTGGTGGCTTGTGGTTTAATTGTGCCAGCTTCATGTGGTGGGTAAGGGTTCAGATGTGCCAACTTCATGTTTGTTAGATAGTGGAAATAACACAACTTTGTAATATAGTCCAACATTGTCACCATGTAATAATGCTCTTGAACTAAGAACAAATCTCCCATTCTCAGCTCTTACAATCTTCTTAGTCCTCTACCTTACCTCATACAACTCCTCATCATCAGAATTCAATGCTTTTTTTGCTTCACTGCCAACACTATTAACTGAGTCAACACTCACATACCCTCCCTCATCATCTCTTGCATCTCTGTCATTAACATGACCAACATTAATATTATAAGGAAAATTTGCATTTCCCTCTCGTACCTTTGCAATTGGTTTTGTCCTTTGCCTCTCTTTTCTTTTTCTATTATCTCTGAATTCACCTTCATCACATCAAACTAAGTTAATAGGGTCAATCTTGTAAGTTTCATCCTCCATTGAATTATCATCATTAATAGATTGTTCATTATGGTTTGTGGGTGTGCTAGCTATGGGATTGATAAGAGCATTGAGGTTATGAGTACTACATTAATCCCCAAATAATGGCTTTTTTTGAGAGTTAACATCTTTCTCCAAACAATAGGACCATACCTTTTAGGAGATATGTAAGTGCACTTTGTATCTTGCAAATTAATCCTAAACTTGAAATTGATCCTCTCTAGTATTGAAATGAGTTCGTGTCTCGCTACCATTTTGAATAAGATTGACATCCACTTCTAACAGTTGATCAACATCATGATGTGCACATACTTCTATCACCCTATGCCTACGAGCATGGTCAACCATTTCAGCCAAGCCTTCATTTGATTTCAAAGCCTCCGATTCACCACTGCTCAAGCCTACACCAAAAATTGAGAAATACAATCTCCCCACATTGTGTTACTCGTCCTCCATTATCCTTTCTTTCAAATGCTCAATGCAAATATTTTTGCATCCATAAATTCAATAGTAAATGTACCCCCAATTTAATCAATATTATGACCAAAAACAAACTGCATGCCATGTCTATACTTAGTCATAATATATTGAGGATCTACAGATTATTAATAAATATTATTTACAAACTTATCAATATTGAAAATCCCAACAAATCTTACATATGAATAACATATTGCACAAAATTCCCTAACTGATTTCAGAAAAAACACTCATTTTACAAATTTCATAGTAAATTACTTCCAATTTCTGGATTTTACTTCAATTATTTGAATAAAATCAACCTATTTACCATCTACTACTTCAAAAGATATCACGGCAAGATAAAGGTTAAATGTATCTCACCTATTTGCCTCAAGTTCGACGGAAGCACCACCGCTGATCTACTTGGAGAGAATCTCTTAAACTCCCATTATCATGCTCGAGACTTTAACAAATGGGCGAATTTGGACATTTGGGGGAATTTATACAATTTTAGGATTGGATGCCACATCATCCCTGCCACCTCAGCTATTTGATGCTACATCAGCACATATAAGTCGCACGCGGTTAGGGGCTGTTTGGATAGGTTTTTTTGGGTGGTAAAAGAGGAAAAAGCTGCCAAAAATGTCAGTTTTTTGGCAGCTTTCCCCCAAAATCACTTTTTTAAGGGGTGATTTTGGGGGAAAGCTGCCAAAAAGCTGACATTTTTGGCAGCTTTCCCCACTTTTACCACCCAAAAAAAAGGAACCAAACAGCCCCTTAGTGTTTTATCACTGATACACAAATGAGTCACTTTAATTACCCTAAAGTCGCTAGAGAGATTTTAAATACCTTATTGTTTAAGCAAGTCTACTTTACATACTAATTTGGTTGTTTACCTTACATATTTTGAGGGCAAGTGAGAGATTGATAGAGTCTATATGTCATTGCATATCCAATACTTCTTATGTAATATTTGAATATTACTTAAGTTTTATTATTGCACGTATTGTTTGGGTAACTTTTATATAATTTTTATATTATCCTTAGAACTGTTTGGTCAGATCATGCACTATGATGGTCATTTGCTTGGATTTATGCTCTGATTTAGAGATTTCTTAAATTTATTGTTAACATATAACTAATAAAAGATAGCTTTGTTATAACATGTTATTATGTATGACGCCGACACGTGAGATGTGGCGGTAGGTCTCAATCACCGGAGATGAAGATTCCTCCGATGTATGTCATAAGCGTATATTGTGATATGTATACATTAAACCATACTTGGATTATTTAGAACCGGTCACCTAAGAGATAGAGAATTCGAATTGTTACATAATCCCTTTGACTTGATGATACTGTTATTTTTTATTTGATAATTTATTATGCTTCGATATGATGGTTAAGCTTCTTTTATAAGTGCTATGCAACCTGAAATGTTGGGTTACTAGATTTCATTTAGAAAAATAACAAATATCTAGATAGGATCTATTATGCTCATTTTAATGAGTTAATTTATTATGCATATCTCAAGAAGCTATTAAATTCCCGTTGACGAGTGGTTTTGAATTTTTTTTAATTTATTTTCTTATAAAAATAAAAATGTTTTGATGTTTTAAAATGATTTTTATTTATGTTCATGGAATTGAGCAAATAGGTTAATTATTTGTCTTGCTCAATAAAATTGCTCAAAATAAAATGATGCTAGAAGGGTCTGAATGTAAGATAATATTAAATTATAATCTATAAGGTTAGTCTAATCTTATATATAGGATTTATATGTAGTTTTTATGAAAAATAGAAGCACAATAAAAAAAATTGAGAACCTATCTTTCAGTATTGCTTCTCTTCAGTGAGGAGTGAATTTCATGTGGAGGTTTTTTTTGCTCTTGAAGAAGTTATTTCGGATTGATCTTGGGACATGTTATTAAAGAAATTTGGAAAGTCTTAGGTATTCTTCTAAACTTCAATTAATTTTGATTAATCTACATGATAAGTATTTGCATTTTCCACTACATTGTATATCATGTTTTCAACAGTAATCTCGCTCATTGAATTCAGAATGTGCGATAACGATTGGAGAAATTGGAGACTCTCTAATCTACTACTTATAAACGAAAGGAGAACAACAAAAAAGTTATGATGAACAGTAAATCTTAGGTGGAGCAATCAAAAGGGGCCATGTCATCCCGTCAAAAGGAGCCATGTTATTATTTTTCCTCTCTTCTACTGCCACCATTCCCGCATCTCTCTCCTATTGCCTCCCTCTCCTACTACCCACGTTCTTTCCCCTAATCGATTTCAAAATTCAAAAAGCCCCCTCTCGAGATCCCCCTGTAAACCCAGTCGAGACTCACCTCTCTATCCTAACTCAATAAACTCTTTTAATTTTTTGGGAAAACCACCCCAACCCCTCCTCATACCGTCTCACGTTCTCTCACCCTCTCTCTCATTCTCTCATATTCCCCATTTTGTTGATTACAGGAAAATCCGAGAAGCAATCAAGAGCAAAATCAATTCCTCCTCCTTCATCTTCAATGGCATCCTCCGCCTCCTCTACTCCGCCACCGCCGTCATCACCTCTGCCACCGTCGGCAGCGAAGAAGAGTTTCCTTCGCCGGGTCCTCCTCTTTCTCCTCATCGCCAATCTCGCCATTGGAGATAAAAAAAAGTTGCACTTTTAAGGGTTTTAATTCAACTCCTTGGTTCTTATTGCAGTTTCAAAAATGAAGAGCGATGAAAGCGAGAAGCAATCAGATTATTTTAACTCCCACGTCTAGGCCAACTTCTCCCTTGAGCAATCATCGAGGAATTCAGTGGATCTAAGAAGCGGAAGCGAGACTCTTCGTCTCTATCCAAGAAAGGCAAGCCCTTTGGATCCAAACCCGCTGAGTTCCAATCCACTGGCGGATCTAAAAAGGATCCGAAATCTTTCAAGTCGAAACCCATTAAGACCTACGATGCCTTCGAGAAGAAGGAGCCCACAACCCCAAAAGAGAAGTGATTATCTGCTAAGGTATTGGGTTCTGGTTCTCATTTTCAATTAGTTTGGTACAAAAGATTCTATCTTTTTGTTGTTTACAATGGGAAAATTCAATTTTTGTAGGAAATGGCTGAGGAGAGGAAGAAGAAGAGGAAGCCAAATTACAATATTGACGATCCTGTTGGGGATTCAAGCTCGCTCTCAGAAACTAGGACTCTCATATTAGGTTTCCTTGATTTTAAAAATATCATCTTTTCGTTACATTTTTCAGATTTTTTGGGTATTTTGATTTTTTTAATGCGTTATGAAATGGGTTTTGTAGGAGATTTTGATGGATTGGTATTTTCAAGATTCATTCGATCATTATGTGGTTAAATTAGGCATTTGATCGTTTGCATTGATGTAAAAGGGGAAGTTTTTCTATTAACTTGGGGCAAAGGTAGCAAATATTGCATGTAGAAAATGTTCCATGTGGCATTTGTTATAGGAAATTAGTCTGAAATATGTTAGTTTAAATGTTTGCAATTTGTTGTAGGAAATGTGCTTCTGAGTGTAAAATTTTGGTGTTATATTTGGTGCAAATCTATTGATTAAGCATATTTTTCCAATGCAAATCAAGTGTTTTTGGAGCTTCAATTATAAAATTATTTGTAGTTTGTGGGTTGGACTATGCTAGCAGGATATCATAATATTAATTTTTTGAACTTTTATTTTTTCATGAAATTTCCATTATGCCCGGCTGCAGCAGATATTGAAGCATTCCTCTATAAAAAATGGAAACTAAATTATTACATCGCAAGTAACATGTTGACTACCAGACATTATAAATAGAAAATTGGTTGCAAAATTTGCTGCCACTGCTCGGTTTCATGTTAACAAAATAATTTTATACTATCATGTGTTTTCTTTTGTCCATTGTCTTATTATGTTTGTCAACTGGTATCTTCACAAATGTTTAATCAGTATTTATAAACATATCATTTAGGTAGCTGGTTTGAGCAATATAAATTTTATGTGGTTTAGTGAAAATATGAAGTCCTTTGTAGGTTATAATATAAATTTTATATGGTTTAATATCAATGGCTACAATCAAATTGTGAAAATCTTTTAGATACCGTGCTTTGCACAGGTCTAAATACTAGTTACTATCTAATTGTAGAGGATCCATATCTAAAATAATATGAAGGAATCATTAAATGCTTATTCCCGATTACTAAGATTGCAACTTTGAATTAAATAAGTGGAAATAAGGAAAAATAAAGTCCGATTTAGCTTAACATATGATGTAGAATCTAAACAAGAAAGAAAAATGGAATTCATGAGGGGAAAAAAAGAATATCATAAGAAATGGGGAGTAGATGACGGGTGCTAGGGGAATGGAGATCATGAAAGGTTGACGAAATAAGAGGGTGATGCTGAAGATTGAGATGAGTGAAAGGAGAAATAGTTTGATTGTCGTTTGGCTTCCACGTCTAGGGGTGATAGATTACGACCCAACCAGTTGATCCGACCCTGCACCACCTGTTATAAATGGATATGGATTATCTTATATGGGTCAAGTTATAAATGGGTCAACCAAAATAACTATTTATTAATCGTGTCATAAACAAGTCAACTCGGTGACCCGTTTAGCTTTAACTCATTTATCTTTTAACTTTTAACATTCAAAATTTACATTAACACATCTAAAAAATGTGAATACTTATAAACAATACAGAATCAATAAATTATAAACAATAATATGAAATTTTGGAAATTTGTAGAAAACACATTGAGATGATGAAAATGGAAATTCATCCTCAAAAGTGTAAAATTTACGTAAAATTGGAAAATATCAAAGCTTAAAAACAATACAAAATCTATAAACTATAAATAACAACATGAAAAATTTTAAATTTTGTAAAAAAAATCTTAAAAGTGCAGAATCTACAACTTATAAACAATACCCCTGGAAGCAACCTAAAAATCTCAAATTTTATAAAAACACACCCCCGAGAATATCAAAACTTGCAGACAATACAAAATCTATAACTCTATATTTGCAAAAAACAAAATGAAAGATTCAAGATTTATAAAAAAACACCACCAATAAGTAAAAGTTTAAAAAAATTAAAAAATCAAATATTACAACCGGTGAATTATAAGCTACAAAAATCAGCTGAGTTTTTTGAATTTACCAAAACACCCTGAAAGTTTTGAAATTTGCAAAATATAACCACAAAACATCTATTTTACATAAACATCCCCCAAAAATATCAAAATTACAAACAAAATAAAATCTATAAATTCTAAACAACACCATGGGCCGATTTTAAAATTTATAGAAAACACCTTGAATGTTTAAAATTGCAAAATACACTTTCAAAGAGTAAAATTTTATGGAAATATACCCTAAAATATCAAAACTTACAAACAATACTAAATTTGTAACTTAGAAATAGCATCGTGAAAATTTTGTTCGCAGAAACATCCTGAAAGTTTCAAAAAGTACAAGAAACTCCTTAAATTTCAAAAATTATAAGAAAATATGAAAATCAAAACTGAAAAATACTAAAAAGTTTAAAAATTAGAAAAAGTCCCCAAAATGTCAAAAAACACCTTCAAAATTTAAATTTTACAGAAAACACCTTGAAAATTTCTAAACTTCTAACCGGCACAAAATCTATAAATGATAAATAGGACTAGGAAAACTTTGATCATGAATTTTATGTTTAGTACATGAAATAAGTTGGATTGATTATAAAACCAATAAATGGGTTATTTGGGTCGGGTATGGGTAACCCATTTGATAAATGGTCAAGCCAATTATAGATGGGTCAGGTTGGGTCAATATTATATGAGTTGGGTTAAAATTTATATGGGTAAGGTCGGGTCGGTTTGACCCCTTTGTCACCCCTATTGCAATTATTGGAGAGAGAAATATTGAATTTGAAGGAAGATGCAGGAAAAAGAAAGGATATTTTTCGAAATAATAATGGAATAATTATCAATAGGGAAAGCCGAAGTGTGGGTTTTATTCGGAGATGATATAGTTACTTTTATATCAACGAGTTGGATTTGAGAAGAGGATATGGAAGATTTGTGCCAGATGACATATTAAGATGAATTAATTTTTATAAAATTTTTACTTTGGAAAGTAATTAAATAATAGAAAAATGCCAAGTGCAGGCCCGGCTCTGGGACTGTGTGGGATGATCGACCGCACAGGGCCCTGTAATTTTGGGGGCCCCAAAAAAATCCCTTCACCCCTGATCTACCGTCCATTTACTACTCCTCAATTGAATCCCTTCACCTTGGTGCTCTGAGTTCCTCTCCTCCGCCTGCTCAGATCTGAGCCCGCTTCAAATTAGGTTGTATTGTTTCAAATCTTTTGACTTCTTTCAAATTGATTGTAGTATTTTTTTATTTTATTATAGAAACGCCTCCAAGAAAGTATCCTTGTGGATATGATAAACGCAAGAAAAAAAGAAAAATTGAACAATTTGTCCAAACTTAAAGTGGAGCGCTTGATAAATTTATTGTTAGAGAAACACAAGATTTAGTTAAAATTTTAATTAAAAATTGTAACATTAATGATTTGGGCTTGAATGAATATGATAATGAAAATGTTGATGATCAAAGTAAGAATAAAAATGATAATGAAAATGAGAATCAGAATGAAAATGATAATGATAATGAAAATGAGAATCATAATGAAACTGAAAATCAGAATGAAAATGAAAATGAAAGTAAAAATGAGAATCAAAATCAGAATGAAAATGATATTGACAATAAAAATAAAAATGAGAATGAAAATATTTTAGGCAATGAACAACCTAATCAATCCATGCTCATGAATTTGAATATTTATGATCCAAGAACTTGGGATAATTTGGACACAAAATCTAGAAATATATTACTGGAAAATGGCCCTATAAAAGATCTATTAGTCGAAAAAGATCCTAAAGATAAAATAGAAAGATGTTTTTCTTCGGCATTTTACACTAGACATTTATCAGATGGAGAGAAATGCGATAGGGAATGGTTAGTTTATTCAAACGATATCGATAAAGTATTCTGTTTTTATTGTAAATTGTTTAAAAATGGTTTTAAGAAAAGTTTTTTTAATAAATGAAGGATTTAATGATTGGATACATCTTAGTGCTAGGCTTAAAGAACATGAAACAACTAATGAACACATCATTAACATGAGTACTTGGCTTGATTTACGCATAAGATTAAAGAAAAATAAAACAATCGATAAAAATATTCAAGAGCAAATTAATAAAGAGAATGAACATTGGAAGAAAGTATTACAAAGAATAATTTCTATTGTTAAATATCTTGCTAAACATAACTTGGCATTTCGAGGAACAAATGAGAGAATTTATCAAAATAATAATGAAATTTTTTTAGGCCTAATTGAAATGATTGCAGAATGAGATCCGGTAATGCAAGAATATGTTCGACGTATTGAACATGGTGAAATTCATTATCATTATCTTGGTTATAGCATTAAAAATAAATTGATAAGTATGTTAGCTTCTAAAATCAAATGTGCAATAGTTCAAAAAATTAAAGAAGCTAAATATTTTTTAGTAATACTTGATTGTACTCCGAATGCAAGTCACCAAGAACAAATGACTTTAATATTACGATATGCTGATATTTCTACAAGCCCAATAAAAATAGAAGAATTTTTTGTAGAATTTTTAAAAGTAAATGATACACATAGACAAGGACTTTTTGAAGAATTGCAAAATGTGCTAAAAACTTTTAATCTTGATATTGATAATGTACGAGATCAAGGATATGATAATGGGTCTAATATGAAAAGGAGACACCAAGGTGTACAAAAAAAATTATTTGATATAAATCCAAGAGCATTATACACGCCTTATGGTTATCATAGTCTTAATTTAACACTTTGTGATATGGTAAATTGTTGTGGTAAAGCAAAAGACTTTTTTGGAATGATACAACGCATTTATACATTATTTTCTCACTCAACAAAACGATGGCAAGTTTTGATAAATAATGTAAACGATTTAACTGTGAAGCCTTTGTCGGCTACACGTTGGGAAAGCTATATTGAAAGCATTAAAGCAATTAGATTCCAAACGCTTGAAATAAGAGAAGCACTACTTCAGTTAGCAGAAACTGATAATGACTCCAAAATAAGGAGTGAAGCAGATTCTTTAGCAACACATGGAATTAGAAAATTTAAATTTTTATTAAGTATGATTATTTGGTATGATATATTATTTGTTGTTAACTTAATTAGTAATTCTTTACAATCTAAAGACATGCTTATTGATATTGTTATAGATCAAGTGAAAGGATTGATTAGGTTTTTTGAGGATTATAGAGAAGTTGGGCTCACACAAGCTATGACAATTGCTAAAAAAATTACAACTGAAATAAAAATTGATTCTGTATTTCAAGTAAAACGTCAAATTCGTAGAAAAATATAATTTGATGAGAATATTAATGAGGAGACAACACAATCAGCTGAAGAATCTTTTAGAATCAATTATTCTTTGTATATTGTAGATCAAGCTATTGGTTCACTAAAGAAAAGGTTTGAGCAATATAAAGCATATGAAGATATTTTTGGATATTTGTTTGGTTCAGAAAAGTTAAATTCATTAGATGATAATAATTTGAAAGCATGTTGTAATAAGCTTGAAATTGTTCTAAAATATAAAACATTTTCTGATCTTGATGGGAAAGATTTATTTGGAGAACTAAAAATCTTACGAAATATTTTACCAAAAGAAATAAAGATGGCTATTGATATACTGAATTTCTCAAAAATACGAAATTGTTTTCCAAATGCATGTATTGCGTATAGAATATTATTGACTATACCTGTTACAGACGCATCTGCAGAAAGAAGTTTTTCAAAATTAAAATTATTAAAATCTTATTTGAGATCGATCGTGTCACAAGAAAGACTAAATGGACTAGCTTTGATATTCATTGAAAATGATTTTATAGATAAAATTGATGTTAAAGGCTTAATTAGTGATTTTGCAACTAAAAATGCAAGGAGAACAATTTTTCGATGATTCTTTTTTATGCTAAAGGCTTCGATATCTCTTATGAAGGTAAGCACATATACAAAAGGAACATAATATGCAAGTAATTTCTTATTGTGAACTATTTGCTCTATTGGAAATCTTTATTAAGATGGGTTTACATGT
>NC_033796.1:67044870-67092573 GCF_001876935.1 Asparagus officinalis
CGGATCTTTTGTAACCCAAGATGACAATTATTTCAATGAAGAAGAAAACCATTTTCCCCGCGAACAATCGATTTTTGATAAGAGAGAGTTTGACAGAGGTGTAAGTTAACTGGTCAAATTCACTAAGATAGGTCAACAGAGGTGTAGTACTAACCAGTCAACGAAATGGTCTGATAGAGGTGTAATGTTAACCGGTCAGATCATTTAAAATGAGAAACCATTTAGAGATATAATATTAACATGACAATTTGATCAAATTAGCACTATTCAGGGGTTTAATGTTAACATGATAGTACATGGACATTTGGAGTGGACACTGTTCAGAGGTGTAATGTTAACATGATAGTGTGAGGATATCTAGAGTTAAGCAGAGGTATGGTGTTAACTTGATGACTCGCTAGGATTTTGGATCGAGAAGATCAATGTTTTTGGTTAGAGTTAGAAACTTAAACGTTGCCAGGATCTCTATGGGGAGATAAAATTAGCCGATATCACGGGTAGTATTTCTAAAGAAACTTCCCGTTGATTGGCGTCATGAGCCTATTGCTATTTTGGTTAATTAGGTGATATATTCCATTTGAATAGGTTGTCTTTACTACAAACGAGCCTTCCCATTTGGGTTAAAATTTTTCTTTAGCCTTATGTGTCATGACCATGGGTAGACGAATAGCTAAGACTAAGTCGCCTTCTTTGAAGGATCGTTCTCTGACTCTCCTGTTGAAGGCCGTAGAGATCCATGACTAGTAGATCTTGATTCTTTGTGGAGCTTGAAGTCTCAGCTCATATAGCACTTTTAATTCTTCGAGGTGCTATTGATATTGTTCTTCAGTTGTTATCTTCTCACTGATAGTGATTCTTAATGACAATATCTGAATTTCCAAAGGGATCACGGCTTTGGATCCATTAACAAAGGAGAATAGTGTGTAGCTAATGGGAGTACAGACTGTTGTTCGGTAAGCCTATAAACACTCTCTAAGTTTCTCGTCCTAATCTTGTTTGATGGACGAGACGAACTTCTTCAAAAGTTTGATGATGGTTTTGTTGAAAGCTTTGGCTAGATCATTAGCAGCTGGGTTATATAGCGTAGAAGCCACATCTTGAGTTCTAAACTTGTTGTAGAATTTAAAGAAGGATTGACTAATGAATTACGGACCGTTGTCGTGAAAGATTCGTCTAGGAATTTCGAATTAGTAGATCACGTGATGTCTCAAGAATTTGATCACTTGATGTATTGACTTCTTCGAGGGGAATAACTTTAGCTCATTTGGAGAAGTAATCTATGATGGTCAGGACGAATCGATGGCCTTTGGTAGACATCAGGCTAATTAGCCTAATGATGTCCATGCCCCAAGCTTCAAACGATCAGTAGGTGACTATCAAATGTAATTCTTCTAAAGATTGACGTAGGAAGTTAGCGTGGATTTGACATATGACATCGTTTGGCATATGCTACCACGTCTGCTGTCATTATCGGCCAATAGTAGCTTATACGATGAAGATAGACTTGAAGTTTGGGACTGGTTGATGAGCTCCACATGCACCATCATGTGCTTGCTTTAACACTTCTTGAGCATCACTTGGTGATAAACATTGGAGAATATTACTATCGAAAGATTGTAGGTACAAAGTCTATGTGGTAGAATCATAGAAGAAATGTGGAGCTCTTCTTTGAATCAAGGCTGCTTGCTTTGGATTATCAGGTAGTATCCCGTATAATACATAGTCAGTTATTAGGAATCACCAATCATTACTATTGAAGTGAATTACGTGACATACACTTTGTTGGCTTCAAGAATATGCTCCGAGGATCACAATTGACGACTAGCCACCGTGATACGCCTAGTGAATTTAGGTGCTAGGGCGAGTGTGGCTGCAAAGGATGCCAAAGCGTCCACATGTGTATTCTCGAGGCAAGCTACATAACTAATGTAGAAGTTTTGAAAGGACTGAGCGAGCTTTGTTTTCGCTTTGTGGTAGGGTATGAGGTCATTGTGATGGACATTATATACTCCTTTGTTTTGATTCACAATCAGTTTGGAGTCACTATGGGCTTCAAGATATTTGGCATCCATGTCTTGAGCTAGTTTTAGCCCAATTACCAAGGCATTATACTCAGCTACGTTGTTAGAACAAGGCTTGATCAATGAGTAGAACTGAGGAAGAATATGTCTATGGGGGTTAATCAGCACTACCCCCACTCTTGCAATAATTGCTCCCTTGTGGTTGCATCGTGACACATCTGTTTGCATCGAAAATCAGTTTCTTTGCAACTTCTATTACAATTGTTTATCGATTACAAATAGAAATCTTTACAAATAGAAATAAAAGATTGAGTCTTTATATAAGATTTCTCCTTACAAAAGAAATAAACAGAGGATCTCCTAGAAACACACGCAGAGATTGTTTATCAATCGCTGCTTGCGGGGATCTTTGCCTGTACCAAGGACACATTAGTATGTGGACCACAGATTCACTGATCTGGGTTAATCATGAAGAAGGTTCGGTATTCTTGTTTCAATTGGGTAACAAGAATAGAAGTAAATATCTTAGCGATGTGAAATAAATACTCTTCTCGAGATCAAAGTGATGTTTGATCTCAAGGAAAGGGGTGATGGCCTGCAGATCTCTCGAATTCTTCCACTTTATGCACGAAGTTCACCAAGAACTCATCCTTCTCTCTGAAATTCGTGGATCACTACTCTCAATTCATCAGTCTCTCCTCAGCCAGCGCAACCCCTGTGCATAAAGATGCCAGGGGGATATTTATAGGCTTCAGATGCCGTATTTGAGGATAAGAATTCGTGAGTTGGGTGTATCTTCAGTTAGTAATGACTTTCCCGTGTTTAAAAATGTTCCCAAGGCATTTAGGAAGCTAGTGAACCACACAAATCCTGAGAAATTATCGAAAAATGCATTTTGGGAGATTCAATATGCGAGACACCATGTGTGTCTTAACCTGCGAGACACAAGGAGGTGTCTCAGAGTGCAAGACACATATTTTTGTCTCGGCCTGTGAGACACATTATGGTGTCTCACAATTTGAGATAACTCTGGCTATCTTACTTCGTCGTTTCGTCGTTTCACACGCTTTATCGTTTCGCGTGTTCCTTTGCTTCCTTTTGGCATCAGATGATCTTCTTTGACTTAAATAATGACATTCTTCATCTTCTCTTCGTCTCGAGCTGAGTTCGGGACCTTATAGTCAATTTTTTATGCCTACAGATACCCTCTGTAAAGTATTTTAGCCTCCTTATTAATTTATCGAGGAGTCTAGAATACTTTGGATAAGATAGGCCATGTTTTCAATCTTGCATGAAAAGGGCCTTTGAATGGCTTCAGTTCTTCGACTTCTTCAGCTTTCAACTTACTCAGTATTTTGTCAGGTAGTCTAAAATACTTTTGATGCTGCGTTTATCGCTTGACCATTGTCAAAATCTTGAATTGAAATTGATGCGTTGATATCTGAACTAGCTTGCGTCGTTGAGTCAACATTGAACTGATCTTCTTTGTCGAGAGTTTATATCTGAATTGCAATTGGACTCCATGAGTTTAGGCTTCCAAGGGCAATGTTGGAAGGTCATCACCTTCGACTACAATTTCATGTAAGTCGTGTATATCGAAAGCATGTTGTAAGTGTACCGTAGACGAGCTAGAAAATGCGTCGCATGCATGCTGGAGGGATCCTTTGTGTGAGTTTTGATTGTAAGATTAGTCAATAGTGTTGATATGACTACATAATCAAATGCGTTCAAGGTCCCTCATAGAGACTTCGGCTGGAATTGATATTATCCTAGGTGCTTAAGTCACGAGACCAACTGATGAAGCTGGTGCGTCAGTGACTATTAAGTCAAAACAGCCTTCCACAACTCATGAGGCTAATTTATCAGTGTTATGGAGTAGGAGATTATCAAGGCTTTGACTACCACCATGGACTTCATAAAAGTTGGTTAAAAAGTTGGACTTTCATAAGCTTATGAAGAGAAGCCTTCTGAGCTAGAAGAGCAAATCCGTCGTCGCAAGCTGCTTATCCAAGCGTAATATGATTTTTGGCAAACCCTCAGCCATCAACAGATTTAAAGAGCCTTTACTAACTACCGTTTAAGTCGGGCTAGCATGCAGATTGTTTATGTCCGTTCCGTATGTAACATTGTGCTAAAAGAGTTAACTCTCTTAGTGCTACGACATTAAATATATAGACTTCATATTTCTTACGTGATACGGGTGTATCTTCTCTTCGGGAGCTTATCGATCCTCATGAGAGCTTGAGGATAGATAATTCTCATAGTATCTTGAGAATAGAGTAGAGGAGTCGTGGACGAGGTCACTGGAGGCGGCGAAGTCGACGAATTTGTCAAACTACAGGAATTATAGCTGGGCTCTGGCCGGTCGACCGACTTGGTCACAGCGGTCGACCGCGTAGTGCACAGACCCAGACTGTGTCTCTAGACTGAGAGCGGTCGACCGATGTAGGCGTTGCGGTCGATCAGAAACCCTGTAATCGATTTTTTCCAGAAATCGATGTTCTGGCCGGTCGACCGACTTGGTCATAGCGGTCGACCACGTAGCGGTTATGGGCCTGGGCTTGTTTCCTGCACCGTTTAGAATTTCTATTTAGTATAAATAGAAACACGACTTTTCTAGGGTTTATCACTTAGATTGTAATCAGAAAATAGATCAGAGAGGTTGTTCTTTGATCTAGAGAGATTGTGAGAGAGAGATTTTGTAAATCCAATTGATTCTCATAATCTAGAGAAGGTATTTTCCTTCGCCCTAATTATAACTCTTGTGTTCTTTTGTCGTTTTCTTCTCTACCGACTCTTGATAATTCCACGATCAAGAGTGCTCGAACGGCGACTCGTATCAAGTTGGTATCAGAGCACCTAGATCCTGTGAAGGGGGAACCTGTGTATGGTCCTTACTCGCTCACAGTACAAGAAGCTTGGCGAGATCCTTATTTCCTTAGAGGGAGTCCAGAAATTAAGGAAGGAGAAGATAACTGAAGCAGATAATTCAGCAAGACTTGATACCATAGAGAAGCAGATTGAGACGATCGGGACGACTCTTACTCAACTCGTGGGTCTCATCAACGGAGGAGACAAAAAGGAGGAATCTTCTCCGAAGGGTAAGAAGAAACTCGTCGAATCCGACGAAGAGAGCGAGAAATCTGATTCAGAGGGGGAGACTGAGATTGTCAAGACTGTTGGACATCAAGGGGGTAAGAATAATTACTAGAATCTGAAGATTGACTTCAAGGTTGAGATTCCTGTTTATGATGGGAGTATCAATATGGAGAAGCTTGATGATTGGATCAAACGTATGGAGATGTACTTCACTCTCTACGGATATTCGTCCAAGGAGAAGATAGTATTCGCGACATTGAAGCTTTCAGGGCACACGTTGACGTGGTGAAAATCCTATTACAAACAGGAGAAGAAAGCGGCGTCGTGGAACAAGTTCAAGGAGCTACTTCGGAAATAGTTCTATCCAGTGGGGTTCCTTAAGGAGCGTTGGTACAAGTGGTATGGCTTGCGCCAAAAGTTTAATTAGACCGTTCAAGAGTACACGACGGAGTTCCAGTAGCAGGTGATGGTTCTAAACATCGCAACGGACGAGTACTCCATCTTCATGAAGTACATGGTGGGTCTGAATGATTACATCCGAAAGGAGATGAAGCTGTTTTCGGTTGAGACAATCGCAGAGGCGAGCATGAAGGCCATAGCCATTGAGGGCAGGCAGAAGAAGGATAACAAGACAAAGGGGTATTCCAAACCATCGGGGAGCAAGACGGGTAGCTCTCAGTCTAAAGATGAGAAGAAGAAGGGTGACTCAGGGAAAGCAGGATTGACATGCAATCACTGCAAACAGACAGGGCACGTGGCTGATCGTTGCTGGGATAAGTATCCTCATCTGAAGCCAAAAGGATTAAAGAAGAAGGAGGAGAAGAAGACGTACGTGATAGAATAGGGTCCGAAGGAGGTTCCCAGGATGACTGAACACGAGGACTAAGTGGGAAGGGTGTCTAACACGAGGACTAAAAGGTAATGCTTGTCCAACACGAGGACTGAGAAATGGTGAAAATATCGCTGAGATGCATAGTGAAATCTACCTATATCAATTCACAATCAAATCAGTATGTATATCCACATTTGGTACCCTCAGGTCATCTATCATGCATGGATACATAATAAGACTAAAAACAAATGCCAGATGATCGAGGCAAAGACCGCCCCGGTCGACCGCACTCAGAGCCGAAACTCACTGTGCAGCAGAAACCCTCACGGTCGACCGCTGTGCATTGAGGTCGACCGCCAAGGTATCGCGGTCGACCGCCATGGTCGACCGCACAGAGGGCAGACGAATTCTGCCCTTCTGCACGCCTAGCGGTAGACCGTCGCGGTCGACCGCGAGGCAGACAGAAGCCCAGTCTGGGTTTCTGATAATCACATTTTATTACAATTTTTATACCCTCATTATCTATTTTATATGAATAAATATACCACTAATAATTGCTTTTATCTGTTAATTGCAGGTTAATGATGAATAAATCTCAAACTCATTGATTAAATGAAGAAATGAATTAAGAAGCCAATTGGAAAATCAATTTCCAATCTATCCAAAAGCCCAAGCTAAGATGAAGGATTAAAAGAAATATCAAAGCCCAAAAGCCCAAGCAAAAGCCCAAGATCCAAGCCCAAGAACCAATGAAAGAGGAGTTCTGCGGATAGCAGCTAGAAGCAGGCAGGCATCGATGCCAGCATCGATACCCCTATCGATGCTAGTATCGATACGCTGGGCAGTTTGTTACGAATCAAAGGCTGAAAATTGATGTTTTTGGATAAGATTTCAATCCAATGGCTCTCATTCACTGATGTTTACTATAAATAGGGGTAGAGAGTGAGGGGTTAGAGGTGTGAAAATTTTGTAAACTCCTTTTGGAGAGGAGGGCTACTCTTAATTGAGAAGGCCTTCCAAAAATTGTAACTTTAGTTGCAATTAATAATAATAATTTTTTCACCACTTTAAATATTTCTTCTCTTTGTTGGATGATGAAGATGGAGATGAAGAATTATTTAGAGGTTTGCATTTTCTTTCCTTTTTCTCTTTTATTTCCTTTTTATTGCTTATTAGTGTAGATTTATTTCTATGCTTGTAGTTTAGATTTTATTTTCTTGTTAAATAGCCAAGAGGCTAGAACCCTCTTGCCTTAGATTTATTTCATGCTTATAGAATAGATTTAATTTCTTGCATTTAATTCTTGCAATTTTATTTTGTAGTTTAGATTTTGCACTTTATTTTGTAGTTAGATTTTAATTTCTTATACTATTCACCTTGAGGCTAGAACCCTCTTGGGTTTAGTTTTTCTTTTTGTTTATTTTTATTTTATTTGATTCGCCTTTAGGCTAGAACCCTCTAGGGAATCACCCTTTTCTAAGAAGTGGGTTCAATTGTAGATTACCCATATCTATAATTGAATCCACCATCTTTAATTTCTTACATTTTCTTTTATTCTTGAATTTTATTTTCTTTATTCTTGATTTTTATTTTCCTTTTCCTTCTTGCCTTATTGATCATATTCATTCTTTGTCACATCCACTCTCACTTATATCTCGTGCCGATTTACACACTATCACTTCCACTCTCTCTATCTCTCCACAATCACATTCACTTATCACTCCTACTTGTCACACACACAACATAAGAACCGATTTTATATTTTCTCCTACAAAACACCTTCCTCGTGGGATCGATATCTTAAATACTATAACTTGACACGGTTGTGCACTTGCAACCTTTTTGGTACATGTTTATGCCGCATCAAGTTTTTGGCGCCGTTGCCGGGGAAGGTGCTTAAGTAGGTTTTAATTATTTTGGTTCTTTAACTTGTGTGTTTTTTGTGAAGGAAACGCTTGGAGCTTGAAGATCGCGGATTGGAGAGCTAGGATTTGAAGATTTGCTTTCGGGTAAGTCCTCTTTCTAGTTTTTAAATTCCACCCTTTAGCTACTTCTTCACAATTAGAGACAATTAGGACTTAAAAAAAAAGAGATTTTATTTTTTGTTGACCATAATAAAATTCATCCTCCACTTTGACATTTACTAACAAGATAATAAATTCAAACAAATCCCCCCTTCTCATTTGTTTGATTGTTAACCCTAATTAAAAAAAAGATTTTTTTTTTCCATCCTTTTTAAGTTGCTTTTAATTCATAGGGTTGCATTTCATATAGTGTAGGAATTCACCAAGTGATTTGAGCATCTTGATTTGACACACACTTAAAAATATTTTTAAGGGCAAAACCCCATAATCAAGATAAGGTGAGGGATTTCATCACCCTTTCCTTAGCCCAAAAATCACGACTTCCTCACTACACCACCCAAGCCTAATAAAACTCATTAGACGTTGGCCCCTAAGGATTCGAGCTCAATAAGGAACAAGAAATCCTTAAGTGAACCGGTTTAAGTTTTCTCAGATTAGTTGGTGTCTAAGGCAAGGTTTAGGGGTTGCGTAAAGCGCTCCGCAAGGAAAGAGGTACTTAATTGATCTTTGATCACCCTCTAGTACTATCCTTACCTGGCTAACTACCTGGGTAAAACTTTTATCTTTTCACTGTAGGAGTTTTTGGTTAGGAGCTGGTCTAGTGAATTAGGCTAAACCCTAGAATTAGAGTGATTGAAAAGTGATTGTTTTGATTTGTTTTAGTTAGGATTTTTTCTTTTTCTTTATCTTCTCAAAAAAAAAACTAATTTTCTTTCTTTTCTTTAAAAAAAAAAAAAAATTTGGTGTATGCAACAGTGGATTGGGGATAATACACATCGACTAATTCGCTTTGAACCAATCATAGAAATGGAGCATCCTAATCCACCCGTTCTTCATGATATGTGCTATCCCATTAGAAATGCAATCCCCTCATGCATTAGGCTCCCCGAAACAAATGGAATAAGTTTTGAGCTTAGACCGTAATACATAAACATGCTTCCCAAATTCCTTGGTAATGAAACAGAAGACGCATATATTTTTATTTCGGAATTTGAGGAAGTGTGTATTATGATTAAAATGAGAGAATTAAATGAAGATGCGGTTAAGCTTAGATTTATTCCATTTGCTCTTAAGGATAAAGCTAAAAAATGGCTGTACAGCTTACCAACAAATTCCATCTCAACTTGGGATGAATTTGTCACCGTTTTTCTTAAGAAATTTTTCCTATTCATAAAACGGTAAAGCTTAGGAACAGCATTCAAAACTTTAAAATTATCCCGGGAGAACCTTTTTGGAAGTATTTTGACCGATTTAAAGATCTTCTCATCCAATGTCCTCATCACGGTTTAGAGAAATGGCGATTGTGCCAAATAATTTATGAGGGATTAGATTATTCTGCAAAAACTTCCTTAGAATCAATGTGCCACGGGGATTTTATGAGGAAAAATGCTGATGAAGCTTGGGAGTTTTTGGAGAGTCTTTCTGAAAAAACAATGCAATGGGAACAGTGCGATGATAGGGTTTCATCAGTTCCCCAATCTAAGTCTAGTGGTCTTTCCTTGGAGTCAAACATTGCTTCTGAAGCGAAGATGGCGACAATTCTGCGGAGGTTAGAAGCCTTAGAAATTAAGGAACGAGCTCCAGCTCAACTCAATCATGTTTCTTTCCCAGGATGTCATAATTGTCAGTCTCCTACCCACGTTTCAGAGGAATGCCCTCTCCTAGGAAATAACAACGCAATAGAACAGATGAACGCTGCATTCCAGCACCCTAGAAATGATCCATTTTCTCCAACCTACAATCCAGGTTGGAGAAATCATCCCAACTTTGCATGGAATCAAGGAAATTCTCCCGGAACTCAAAACTTCACTCCCGCTTCGACCCAACATTTTCCTAGGGGAAACACAGTTCCATTCAATTCTCATTCACAATTTCAACAACCCAATCTGCCGTATCAAAATCAGTCTCCTCCTCATCAAGCTGTAATTCAAACTCCTCACAATCCAGATCAAGATAAACGTCTCAATGTCTTGGAAAGGGGTTTAGAAACCATAATTAAGGCCTCTACTCAAACCACGAATATGTTGACTCAAACATCTAGCACGTTGAATTCCTTCATGCAATCAACCGGACAAATGCTCAACTCCAACACTCAAGCTATAGCTAGATTAGAATCCCAACTTGGTCAACTAGCTAGTGCCGTGAGTGAAAGAGAGAAAGGAAAATTTCCGAGTCAACCCGTGGTCAACCCTAATAACACAGGATGCAGTTCATCCTATGAAGCTCAAGTGAATGCAATCCATTCACTTCGGTCAGGTAGACAGGTCGATAATCAAGTGAGAACTCCGCCAAGTCAAACTCTTGATCCTGTACAAATTCCTTCTCCTTCTCCTTCTGATGAATCTATTCAACAATCACTCCCCTCAGATGACCAAGAACCTGAACCCGAACCTGAGCCTGCTTTTGATAGATTTAGACCGGTTGCTCCCTTTCCAGATAGACTCAGGTCTAGGAAACACTCTCCTCAGGAGGAGAAAATCCTAGAGACATTCAAGCAGGTTAAGGTCAACATTCCTCTCTTAGATGTAATTGAACAAATTCCATCTTATGCTAAATTTTTAAAAGAATTGTGCACTAAGAAGAGGAGAATAAATGTCCCAAAGAAAGTCTTTTTAGCCGCCAATATCAGTGAAATGCTATCAAATCCCATACCTTTGAAACGTAAAGATCCAGGTTCCCCCATCATTTCATGTATCATTGGTAATACTCACATTGATAAGGCGCTTTTAGACTTAGGGGCCAGTGTCAATTTGCTTCCATATTCAGTCTATCAGCAATTGGGTCTAGGTGTACTGAACCCAACCAAATGCACCTTACAGTTGGCTGATAGATCTGTCAAGGTCCCTATGGGTGAGTTAGAGGATGTTCTGATTAAGGTTGGAGATTTTATTTTTCCAGTAGATTTTGTAGTCTTGGAAACACAGCCTGTTTCCAATCCCAAAGGACAGACACCTGTCATCTTAGGACGACCGTTCTTAGCCACTTCTAATGCTCTCATCAACTGTAGAACTGGTCAAATGAAGCTGTCCTTTGGGAATTTGACTGCTGATCTCAACATTTTTAATCCAGGGGACCAACCAAATAATCAGCCTCTAGAAATAAACTACATTCAGGAAAGATCAGAAGAAGAAGAAGAAGAAGAAGAGTGTGATTTAAGTTTTGAGGAAATTTTTGATGAAGAGTTAGAGTTTTTAGAAGAAGCAGATCAGGTCCTTGAGAATAATAAAACTGTGTTAAACATTTGCTGCTTTGAATTAAATTTTGAAGAACTCTTTCTTGATGAACTTAGATTCTTGGAGAATAATCAACAACCAAATTTTCAGAACTTCACAGAAGAATTGGTTGTTAGAAAACAAAACTTCACAGTACAAGAGTCTAAGTTCATTAAGAAATACAAAATGCATGACACCAATAATACCTACCTTACCTTGTTGCAAGAATTATTGAACACCCCGAAATGCTTAAAAATTCACATTATTGATTATATCATTCTGAATTTGTTTAAAATCCGGGGAAGAATTTTCAACAGTAAGGTAGGATTCAATGTAGAACAGGAACTCTTCATGTTGAATATTTCATTCTACATTGTTTATTTTGTTTATTTCAGAATAATAAAAAGAATTTATTCTTCTCTCATTTGAGAGTTTCTTGTTCAGTTGCTTAAAAGAAAAAGAAAAAAAAAGAGAAAAAAAAGAAAAAAAAAGAAAAAAAAAAAAGTGGAAAAAATATACATATAACACTAACCATTGTTTTTATATATATATTGTTGTTTTGTATATATGGTCTTGAAAAACAATTTTTGATCAAGAGACTTGAAAGTTATTTAAAACAAAGAGTTGGCATGTTCTTTTCAAAACTTTTTAATTAAATTTCTAAGATTTGACTTGGTTTTGTATTGCTATAATGAAAAAGATTTTCTAGGGGATTTACATTGGAGTTATATATAAAAACGTTTTCTTGATTATTAACTAGCTTCAATTAGAATGTTTAAATATATCAAGGAAAATCTGTTATTTACTGACTTATTTAACTTGGCAAGTTGACCGAATTTTGTGGGTATATTCACTGCAAACCCTCACGAGACTACAACTCGTCCACTAGGGTAACCTAGGGGTTTAAAGGCTTGTTGTATGCGCTAAATACAACCGCGATTCCTGCGAAAGTGAGTTAGGATTTTCTTTTTATTTTCTTTGCTAGAGGACTAGCAAAAGTTTAGGTGTGGGGGTATTTGATAATCACATTTTATTACAGTTTTATACCCTCATTATCTATTTTATATGAATAAATATACCACTAATAACTGTTTTTATGTTTAATTGCAGGTTAATGAAGAATAAATCTCAAATTCCCATCTCTCAACAAAAAGCCCATGATTAAATGAAGAAATGAAGCCAATTGGAAAATCAATTTCCAAATTATCCAAAAGCCCAAGCTAAGAAAAAGAAGAAAAGCCCAAGAAATGCCAAAGCCCAAAATAAATACATGAAGAAATTAAGAAGCCCAAAAGCCCAAGCAAAAGCCCAAAATCCAAGTCCAAAAGCCAATAGAAGAGGAACTCTGCGGACAGCAAAAGGAGAAGGGCAGGCATCGATGCCTGCATCGATGGCGGCATCGATGCCTGCATCGATACCGACATCGATGCCTGCATCGATGCCTGTATCGATGCCTGCATCGATACGCTGGGCAGTCTGTTACGAATCTAAGGCTGAAAATTGATGTTTTTGGATAAGATTTCAATCCAATGGCTCTCATTCACTGATGTTTACTATAAATAGGGGTAGAGAGTGAGGGGTTAGAGGTGTCAAAATTTTGTAAACTCCTTTTGGAGAGGAGGGCTACTCTTAATTGAGAAGGCCTTCCAAAAATTATAACTTTAGTTGCAATTAATAAAAATAATTTTTTCACCACTTTAAATTTTTCTTTTCTTCTCTTTGTTGGATGATGAAGCTCTTTGTTGGATGATGAAGATGGAGATGAAGAATTATTTAGAGGTTTGCATTTTCTTTCCTTTTTCTCT
This sequence comes from Asparagus officinalis, assembly GCF_001876935.1. NCBI lineage: Eukaryota > Viridiplantae > Streptophyta > Magnoliopsida > Asparagales > Asparagaceae > Asparagus > Asparagus officinalis. The sequence continues at coordinate 67,057,924 of NC_033796.1, forward strand.
TTTATTTCCTTTTTATTGCTTAGTAGTGTAGATTTATTTCTATGCTTGTAGTTTAGATTTTATTTTCTTGTTAAATAGCCAAGAGGCTAGAACCCTCTTGCCTTAGATTTATTTCATGCTTATAGAATAGATTTAATTTCTTTCATTTAATTCTTGCAATTTTATTTTGTAGTTTAGATTTTGCACTTTATTTTGTAGTTAGATTTTAATTTCTTATACTATTCACCTTGAGGCTAGAACCCTCTTGGGTTTAGTTTTTCTTTTTGTTTATTTTTATTTTGTTTGATTCGCCTTTAGGCTAGAACCCTCTAGGGAATCACCCTTTTCTAAGAAGCGGGTTCAATTGTAGATTACCCATATCTATAATTGAATCCACCATCTTTAATTTCTTGCATTTTCTTTTATTCTTGAATTTTATTCTTCATTCTTGATTTTTTTATTTTTGTTTCTTGATTTTATTCATTTTTCCTTCTCACCTTATTGATCACTCAAATCCACTCTCACTTACACTTTGCACCTATTCACACACCATTTTCATTCTCTCAATCTCTTCACAATCACATCCACTTATCACTCCTATTTGTCACGCACACAAAATAAGAACCAATTTTATATTTTCTCCTACAAAACACCTTCCTCGTGGGATCGATATCTTAAATACTATAACTTGACCTATTTGTTACGCACACAACACAAGAACCGATTTCATATTTTCTCCTACAAAACACCTTCCTCGTGGGATCGATATCTTAAATACTATAACTTGACACGGTTGTGCACTTGCAACCTTTTTGGTACATGTTTATGCCGCATCAGTTTCTGTCAGCTTCAAACCTGTAAACACGAAAATTTTTATTTGATATTAAAATACTAATGTTTCTAATAATCATATAACCATATACGATGAAAACATTGGTGAACTTTATTACCCAAAACATTGGTGGACTTTTTATAAACTGAAACACAAGATTTTCGCATCATATGCTATAAAGAACATATTTTTATACTCACATATATGTTTTAGGCTCAACAAATCCCATTAAAACTGATTAGAAAACTTTTAAGAACATAGGAGAGGACTGGGCGAGATGTTACTCGCCTGAGGGGGTATTGTAGAACTCCTGAACACGCGTTAGCATGCTCCTCCTTCGATAGAATCGCTCCAAATCCCGCTGAAACCCTTCGAGTCTCCTCAAAAATCGCCAAGAACGGGTCTAGGGTTTGGGAGAGAAGAGGGGGACTGCTAGGGTTTGTAAAACAGAAGAAAAGAGATGATTTTCGTGATATAACATGTATATATATAGCAGCAAACCCGAAACCCGAAACCCGAAACCCGAAACCCAAAACTGGAAATTCAATCTGACTAGGAATATTCTCTTCGGTATTTTGGCTATAACGTTCTCATACGACCTAGGCATAAGGTGATCTAAGATTTATTGGAAAGATCTTGAAGATACCTACAACTTTAGTATAATACACTTTTCAAGATTCTTAATGAATCAGTAAGAAAAATATAGAAACTCTCAACTGGTCAAAATTCCCAGATTCTCGCTCTTGGCCTTTGTGCATTATTTGTGTATTTGTACTCACATATATACATATATACATTGAATTGATCTCAAATCAGTTCCTAGCATACTCAAACATCATAATATATTATTTATAAATGTATAACATATTTATTATTATTTATCATAAAGTATTCAAATTTTCGGGGTTTTACATTCTTCCCCCCTAAAAAGAATTTCGTCCTCGAAATTCAGAAATCATACTTAAGCAATTAATAATACTATAAAAGCACATAGATGGTCAAATTCAACCCACAAACATAAACATCTCAGAGTATTTACTCTTGATAAGCATATATGGATATTTATATTTAACAGTCCAGGATAACTATATTCCCACTCAACCCTTAATCGAATGGAACTAGTACGTCGGGCGAAAAATCCAAACAAGGAACCCCCCATTTATATATCATGTGTTCCAAAAGATTAAGAATTTAGCAAAAATATCCTCATTCTAGCGTTAAATCAAAATATAACTACACAAATAATCGCACACATAAATCAATACACTTCCTCAATAGGTACCGGAAGTCGCGCGGCATAACATCTTCGTGCTCCCGAAAATCATCTTCGATGTCTACACTTAACCATCAAAAATGTAAATACCCCCACTTAACCCCTAATTAAATGGAACAAGTACATCGAGCGAAAAATCCAAACAAGGAACCCCTCATATATATACCATATGTTCCAAGTACTTAGGAGATAAGTGTTAATATCCTCATTTTAGTGTTAAGTATAAACATCACCATACAGGTAACCATAAGCCATAAACAAGTCATACAAAAATTTAATTTACTTGATCAAACAAATTGTGGGTAGTCGCGATGTATATCCTCCTCGCGCTCCCGAGAAACCTCCTCAACTCCTTTCCGATTCCACTGAATATTCACCAAGGGAAAAATATCTTGTTTCTAAATTTCTTGTCTTCTTGAACAAAAATATGAAATACTTTATGTACACTAGACATCGGTGCGGGAAAGTCTAGTCCATATGAAATAGCTCCAATAAGCTCCAAAATCCGAAACGGTCCAATATATCTCAGCTCAAGCTTTCTCCGCCTTCCGAATCGCTGAACGTCTTTCATAAATGATACTTTCAACATAACTAACTCTTTAAATCTAAAACTCTAAATGTCCTCATCTCTTATCTGCATAGCTCTTTTGCTAACTCTGAGCGGCTAGAATATGTTCTCTGCTCAATGTTACTTTCTCAGTAATCTGTCTCATAAGCTCTGGCCTAAGCATTAAACTATCCTCCGGCTCTACCCAACACATAGGCGATCTGCAATACCTCCCGTACGATGCTTCATACGGGTCCAAACCAATTATCGCTTGATAACTGTTGTTATAAGTGAACTCTATCAGTAGAATATGATTCCTTCCATCTACCTTGAAAGTCAATGACATAAGCCCGCAACATGTCCTCCAACATCTGATTTACTCTTTCCGTCTGACCATCCGTCTGTGGGTAAAATACACTACTGTAAGATAAATCTACTGCCAAGTGAATCTTGGAAACTCTTCCAAAAGTGCGGAGTGAATACTGAACCTCGATTCGATACAATCGTGTCTGAAACTCCATGAAGTTAACTATCTCCCCAACAAATATCCTCGCATATGCCTCGGCGGTATAAGTAGTCCTCACTGGAATGAAATGTGCTGACTTTATTAGTCTATCCATTATCACCCAAACAGAATTATTTTCTTTCTTCAACCTCGGCAACCCTACAATAAAGTTCATAAAAATGTCCACCCACTTCTATTCCGAAATGGGTAAAGACCAAAGTGTTCCTACCGGTCTATGATGTTCCACCTTCACTTGCTGACAGGTATGACACTTAGCTATATACTCTGGAATCTTCCTACGCCTATCACTCCACCAAAAGTGTCTCTTTAAGTCCTTGTACAACTTAGTTGTTCCTGGATGTACTGAATCGCGAATTCATAGTCTTCAATAAACTCAATCCACCGTTGCTGTCTCTGGTTGAGTTCCTTCTGGAAGAAAAGATACTTCAAACTCTGGTGGTCGATCAACAACTCAAATTGCACTCTATACAAGTAATGTCTTGTGACTTCAATGCAAATACTACTGCTGTTAACTCCAAATCATGAGTGGTGTAGTTCTGCTCGTGCACTCTAAATATATGCTTCTACCCTTTGAGTCTGCATCAAGACGCCTCCTAAATCTGCCAATTATGCCTCTGTGTAAACATCCTATGTTCTATCGTTGCTCGGAATAGTCAAACCGGCGCTGCAGTCAACTTAGCCTTCAAGGTATCAAGGCTTTCTGGCACACCATGTTCCAAATGAACTGTACACCCTTCTTCGTAAGGCGTGTTAGAGGCGTAGAAATCTTTGAGAAGTCCTGGATGTACACCTCATACTAACTGGTTACACCCAAGAAGTTTCGAATCTCTATCACCGTCTTTAGCGGTTCCAAATCAAGAATTGCTGTAAACTTAGCCGGATTCACTGCTATGCCCTCTTTGCTGTTGACGTGGCTAACAAATCTGACTTCTGAAAACCAAAACCCACATTTACTGAACTTGGCATATAACTGATGCTCCTGAAGAGTCTGCAATGCTACTCGTGTGCTGCCTCCGATCTCGAAAATATGAGAATATCAAACTGGCCCATGAAGGGACGGAAAAACTCGGTTCATCACATTCATGAATACCACGGTGCATTAGTCAACCCAAATGACCTGACTAGAAACTCTAAAGATTCACATAAAATTAGGAATACGGCTTTGTGAAAATCCATCTCCCAAATCCGCAACTACGATAACCAGAACGAAGATCAAACTTCGAGAAATACTACATTCTCTGCAACTGGTTGAACAAGTCATCAATCCTAGGTAATGAGTACCTATTCCGGATAGTGACCTTGTTCAGCTCTCTATGATCAATACACAATCTCATATTACCGTCCTTCTTCTTCACGAAGAGGACCGGTGCGCCCCACGGAGAAATAACTCCTACAAATAAAACCCTGAGCTAACAACTCGTCCAATTGGGTCTGAAGTTCTCTCATCACAGCTGGTGCCATACGATAGGGTGCGCGGGATATCGGGGCTGTGCCCGACTGTAACTCAATACAAAACTCGACCTCTCACACAGGAGGTAACTCAGGTATGTCCTGAAAGACATCCTAATACTCTGAGACAACTCTAGTCTCCAATAAATTAATACTCAGATCTCGTCGCATTGCCTCCTCGATGTACGTCAGAAACAACTCTGCAAAACGGTTGCCCTGAGAGGTCGCTACAATCATCTCGGACCGATCGGACGCTCGCAAATTGACTGTCTTCACAAGCAGTCAATACTAGCCTGGTAGGAGGATAACCAAACCTTACCAAGGATAACATCGAACCCGGACATATACAACGCTATCAAATCGAACACAAACTCTGACTCATCTAATCTGATGACATATCTCCTATAGGTAGAGTGGACATCTCCCCTAGAGGAGTAGATACTGATAATGGAATATCTAAAGAATGTGCTACAAGCTGAAGCCTACCCACGGAGGTATGAAAGATAACTGAATTTTCTAAATTAAATTAGATCCGAGCTGAAAAAGAAATAACGAAGAAAGCTCCACCCATACCCTAATCACGCGGTATTGCTGAATAAACTCTGCTGGCGATGCAACATATATGGGACCATTTGTCCTTCAAGAATCTCCTGGATAATGTAAATCTGTCCTGCTGGTCCCTAAATCCTCGGAGTAACAAGTAGTGCCTCTATTTCCCCGATGTTGATCGAAATTGCGACTCTGAGACCATCGACTGTGACCTCTATCATGCTGGCTTCCTGCTAATGTACTACGACAAGTCTTCCATTCTTGTTTGATCTTGTTGTGATTGTAACATGTACTCCGTACTTTGAGCTACTTTGGCGCTCTCGAATCACATCGTGCTCCTCAAGTGTTATAAGATCTTGCTGCTAACGGTGACATGAAGTCGATCAAGTACTGTGGAGCCTGCTGCGGCTCAGCTCTGTATGCCCAGCTCTCCAGGTTCGAGTTTTACCTCGACCACATCCTCTTTTCGATATTTATAATATCAAAAGGAGAACTTAAGTATCACAGTAAATGAGATAGCAAATATACATATATACATATATATATATATATATAACGTATCACAATACAAATTCATAACATATAGTATTCACGCAAATACCTTCAATCAACATAAAATAGTTGACATAAAAAAATCCTCAAATTTTGAGATATACGCATATATCGTCCTCACTCGTACTAGAAAATTCTTATCGAACTCTATACATGAATCCTAAGAAACTCTATCCTGGCTCCACGACTCGACACAGGATGATCCTAAGGATACTGGAACTAGAGCTCTGATACCAACTGTGACGCCCCTGGGTTCACACAAGTCTGTAGTCCAAGGTGAAACCAAGAATATCAAACCTGCCATGCACTACACCGTACAATAACATGTTTCACCATCACAATCAACATCTATCTAGTAGAATCAACAACAGGTGTAGGTACAAAAGCAAGTGAAAGATAACACAAGAAATACTAATGAAATGAAATCACATAAATATCTCATCGTCCAACATATAGAAATATATAGTCAATGTCTTGATAGATAACTGGAATACTCAATAAGTCTCAAATACAAATGTCTGACAAGGGGAAATAAGTCACACATCCTTTACAACTTCTAGAACAAGACTCTCAAATGTCTACACAAAAGAAAATCTAAAGTGGAGCCCCAAATAAAACATATAACTTTCTACACAGCTGAAGCTAAAATGCATCGCCATCAACCTGCGACTCTATGGGCTCCTGGCTCGTTACCTGAAATGGGGAGGGACAACGAGCGTCAAAGCGCTAGCGAGCAACATCACAACCAACCCCAAAGGAATATGGCTCGTTGTATAAGAAAAATACAGTTAATATATAATAGATCAAAAATCGTTAATCTTACTAAAGAGGGTTTTAGTATTTAGAAATTTACAACACGAGCATAGGTACGTCGAGCGAAATAATCCAAACAAGAAAACCCTCATGTATATACCTTGTATCTCAAATTGCAAATCTCTAAACACCAAACCCGAGATTCTAGTACAGTAACAATAATAAAAGAAATACAACAAATACCAGAGCATAAATACAGTGCTGTGTCATAGCCAACATGAGTATCATGTTATTACTTACATGAATATCATATCAAAATCTACATAAGTGTCATGTCAAACTCACATGAGTGACATGTCAGAAAACGATTAAGTGTCCAAAACATAGACTATATAAATTAAACGTCCAACCCATAGACTGCGTGAAGTAAACGTCCAACTTATGAACTGAATATAACCGTTGTCCAACGCATGGACCGGATGTGACCGTTGTCTAACGTATGGATCGGATGTGACCGTTGTCCAACGTATGGACCGGATGGTAATGCATATCCAGCACGAGGATTAAATAGCAATGCATGTCCAACACGAGGACTAAGTGGGAAGGGTGTCCAACACGAGGACTAAAAGGTAATGCTTGTCCAACACGAGGACTGAGAAATGGTGAAAATATCGCTGAGATGCATAGTGAAATCTACATATATCAATTCATAATCAAATCAGTATGTATATCCACATTTGGTACCCTCAGGTCATCTATCATGCATGGATACATAATAAGACTAAAAACCAGAGTCAGATGATCCAGGCAAAATCTCAAATATGAGAAAAATACACAGAACAGGAAAATTGCAACAGACAGTGCGTCGGTCGACCGACTCGGTCGACCGTACACTGATATGAGCCTGGCGGTCGACCGCTAGGCATTTCGGTCGACCGGAACCTGTAAACACAAAAATTTTTATTTGATATTAAAATACTAATGTTTCTAATAATCATATAACCATATACGATGAAAATATTGGTGAACTTTATTACCCAAAACATTGGTGGACTTTTTATAAACTGAAACACAAGATTTTCGCATCATATGCTATAAAGAACATATTTTTATACTCACATATATGTTTTAGGCTCAACAAATCCTATTAAAACTGATTAGAAAACTTTTAAGAACATAGGAGAGGACTGGGCGAGATGTTACTCGCCTGAGGGGGTATTGTAGAACTCCTGAACACGCGTGAGCATGCTCCTTCTTCGATAGAATCGCTCCAAATCCCGCTGAAACCCTTCGAGACTCCTCAAAAATCGCCAAGAACGGATCTAGGGTTTGGGAGTGAAGAGGAGGGCTGCTAGGGTTTGTAAAACAAAAGAAAAAAAGGTGATTTTCGTGATATAACATGTATATATATAGCAGCAAACCCGAAACCCGAAACCCGAAACTGGAAATTCAGTCTGACTAGGAACATTCTCTTCGGTATTTTGGCTATAACTTTCTCATACGACCTCGGAATAAGGTGATCTAAGATTTGTTGGAAATCCCTTGAAGAGACCTACAACTTTAGAATTATACACCTTTCCATATTGTTAATGAATCAGTAAGAAAAACATAGAAACTCTCAACTGGTCAAAATTCCCAGATTCTCGCTCTTGGCCTTTGTGCATGATTAAAATTCCCAGATTCTCGCTCTTGGCCTTTGTGCATGATTTGTGTATTTGTACTCACATATATACATATATACATTGAATTGATCTCAAATCAGTTCCTAGCATACTCAAACATCATAATATATTATTTATAAATGTATAACATATTTATTATTATTTATCGTAAAGTATTCAAATTTTCGGGGTTTTACAAATTTAATATAAAGTTAGTCTACTGTGAAGTCTCATCTACTAGCTCATATGACGGTGACTATACATGAACTTCGTCATTATGCGACTCTTCGATGCTCTGAACTGCCTGAAAAAGAAAATAAAAATAAAAAGAACAACAACAAAAGTATCAGAGTACTAAAGCAAGATCACCTCCATTTGTCCCAAGGGAAGGGCTACTACATGTAGTGGAGGCTCCATCTATTAAACATAGCTACCTAGGAATCCTTTTTCCCCAAACCCAAATAATAAACAATAAGACTCAAAATGACTGAAACAAAAGCATGTAGGTATAACATCATACTCAACATCAGAGAATAAACAATAAGACTCAAAATGACTGAAACAAAAGCATGTAGGTATAACATCATACTCAACATCAGAGTAAAAGATATGTCTCGTGTTCTAACAAGTGAGTCTCTCAGACGTAAAACTACTCAAGAGTGAGTTATATCACATTTAGTGCCTGCCAAACACATTGGGCTATCAAGTCATATAAGTTATCTTTTTTGTTTCTTCTCATCTAGTAGCACAATCATGCATAACAACTATTAAACATTTCAATCATCTGCACATAACTATGCAGAAATGAAGATATAGGTTCATTTACTTCTGCACACACTCGTGCGGATACAACAACATAGCTACACCGACCTTTGCGAACACTCGTGTGAATACCATAACATTGGTTCACTAACCTCTGCACACACTAGTGCGGATACAATAATATAGGTTCACAAACCTCTGTGCACTCTCTAGTGCAGATACAATAATATAGGTTCACAAACCTCTACGCGCACTCTAGTGTGGATATAATATTATAGATTCACAAACCTCTACGCACACTCTAGTGCGGATACATTAATATAGGAAATGTGTATTTGAATTAATACTTAATAAAATCCCTCACTAGGGTATTACCACATGTACTACAACACTATTAATTTATAATTATGTTTATAACATGTAACTCAAGCACGTAGTTGTAATTCAAAACAAAACAATACATAACACAGAAAATCAGTCTTAGTAGTCGACTACTAAGCTAAGTAGTCGACTACACTGAGTCCACCAGACTCTATAATTCATGAATCAGGATTTATTAGTCGACTAATAAGAACGTTAGTCGACTACTCTGTATTATTCCAGTTTCTATCAAGCCAAACTAGACACGAGTAGTCGACTACTACTCTTAGTTGTCGACTACTTAGCAGAAACATGCACAACTTCGTGTACGAATAGTACCGAACAATCATCACATGTTTATTATGCTTTAATACGATATAAAGCTAGTAAATACAAATCAAAAGAATCATCACCATGATTATTTAAACCCTTGATTCAGCTATTTTTGGTTTAATCTCCTCGTTAAACTAAAACTTGACATAAACCCTAGTTATCTACTAGATTAACATATACATGCTTGTATATTAAACTTGAAACTGATACTAACTTGTTTATTCACATTTACAAAACCGAAATATCCCAAATCTAGGGTCTAATCAAACTTGATTAACATGTAAGCCCTTTATATATCAAGTTTAGGGTTTTAATCATGATTAACATATAGAAATCAAGTTACAAACAAAGATCTACACAACACAATTGATCTTGATCACGTTTCTATTATAAACAACAAGATAAAAACATTAGATCTAGCATTTTATTAAGATCTATCATCAAAAACCTCATTTTTAACACATCGGGTTATAAATAAGCATGCAAAACATTGATTTAAACACTTTAAATCAGTAATTAACTAAGGGTGATCTTGCCTAAAATGTCATGTCAAGCCTTTGGACACACGTGCAAAATCCATCCTTTGCCAAACGTTGCAAAACCTCTCTTTTCCTTCGACAAACACCTTAGAAAAGGGTTAAACTGAGATCTAGGGTTTATGGTTTGGGAGAGGGGGTGGCTGCTGCTAAAAATTTCATGAAAAGCCTTTTACAACTCAGGAAAAACGTGTATATATACTCCTACATGTTATCAGGTTGAAATAAAATAAAACAGACCCGAACTCAAACCTAGTGTTCCCAGGAAAACCCCCACTAGTCAACTACAATACAGTGTAGTCGACTACTCTATATTTTTGTAAATTATGTTCAGTATTTTGACTATAACTTTCAAATCCAATCTCGAAATAAGGTGATTTAAGATTTATTAGGAACTTGTTGAAGATACCTACAACTTTTATCTTTTGAGTTTCCCAGATTCTAACTTTAGTGGTATGAAACACATATAAACTCTTAACTGGTTATTTTTCCAGATTTCTTCTTCGTGCATGATTTGTGCATTTGCTCTCATATATTCACACATATATATTGAATTGATCTCAAGTCAATTCTCAGCATAATATATATATATATATATATATATATATATATACACATATATATGTTATTAATCACCATATAACATATTCATTATTATATATCACATAATATTCAAATTTTTGGGGTTTTACAATATCCTATCAGTTATAGATTTGAATAATCATATTCGTATGCTAACGGATATGATTATGAATATTTCCTCGGATATAGATACAATTTAGCATCTGTTACAGCCTAAAAATAACTGAGTGTTAATCTTCCTCAAGATATCGACACATGTCCCTCGTCAAACCAAATTTGTTTACAACTCAGATGACTTGAGTTTCCCCTATGGCCGACTCTTTGCCGACAACTCTCGAGGTCGACTAAAAAGGTGATACTTGTCGTGTCACTCATAGAGCTAAGTCAATAAGTGGTTCAACCTTAAATCTGTAGCGACAACAGTTTATCCTCATTATTGCAAGCGCCACGAGTCTCCATGACTCATCACCCCCTCATACCTCCTCAATCTCTACCATAAGGATGAGTCATCGTATCAAGACTAACATGATTACAGCCCAAATGACTCAATTCACTCATGCAACCAATTTCATAAGCCAACAACTCTCATGGCCAACTTGAGAGGCGATACTTGTTAACCTATTCTCAGGTCAAGCCCTTGAGACTTCACACTCGGCCTACTATATCAACCGACAACTTGCATAACCGAATAAAAATGGGGTGTACATCAGTGATCAGTCGAACGGTTGAAGAGGTGGTAGTTTTCTAGGACCCTACGCCAACAGCCACTTTCCCTCACATTAAACGCTCTGACAAAGTTATCATGGCTCATCAGCCCCTAAAAGTATCTGCACTAACCACTTGGCTAACTATCGTCCCCAGTGGCCGACACCTGTTATCACATAGGTGACTCATTCTATCCATAGCCGACACCTATCAGCTGTCTGCCGATTCAACTATTTGCCTAGACTCGGTGATAGTTAAATATTTACCCCTCTCAGCTGGGTATAAATATAGGCTCATCGCTTACTAATCAAGAGGATCCTCAAGTCCTAGGGGGCCACATGTATGCAACTTCTGCATACTTAGAACTACTTTCACTTTGTTGGTATCCTCTCCACTCAAGCACAAATACTGACTTGACTGTTGTAGGAACCACCAGAGAACCCAACTTGGGTCCTCTAACGAGTGTTATTGTGCATTTCTCTTATGCAGATAAGGGACCATACTTCAAGAGAGATGAGGGACCCCACCGAGCAAGTTCCTTCGCTTAATTAAGGATTAGCCACTAATATCATCCCTGTTTGATAGTTAAAATTAATGGTTTGACACTCACCGTGGGACCTCTTCATCTTTCTTACAAAAGAATGGTCGGCCCTTGTGCTCAAAGCTTATAGATAAGAAGCTACCATTCTGATAGGCTAAAGCACCAAGCTTACCATGAACGTTTGGGGATGATCTCTCCAATATATGCTTTCGCCATTCGATCTCTATCGACTTGGCCCACTTCGACCACTAATCCTGGCATCGTTCTCATGTCTGCGTCCAGAGCACATATGGTACTCCCAAAGGTAAGACCAAGTCATGCCATCAAAAGAAGCCCTTGGTACCCTCTTGGGGTAAAACTAAGACTTTGGCATCATTTTTCATGAGCACGACCAAGACAAATCATCAACTTGGTCAACTCCAATACCAAGACCTTGACATCTTTTCATGTCTAAGCCTGAGGCACATAAAACTCCTCAAGGTAATCAAATTAATGGTGCTATATTCATACATGACATTTTTCCTATTGTATATTTATGTGCAACTTTAATTAATCGATCATCATCGACATGGTCGACTTCGACTCAAACGACCTTCGTATCTACTCAAGGTAAGACCAAGGTGCACCATCAATAAAAGCCCTTGGTACTCACTTGGGGAAAAACCAAGGCACACCTCGATTTGGTCATCTTCGACACTAAAGACATTGGTATCTATTCAGGCTAAAACCAAAGCATGCCATCAACAAAAGACCTTGGCACATTTTTAGGGTAAAACTAAAGAACGTCAACTCAATCTACTTTGACTAAAAATGCCTAGGAATATCCATAAGGCCAAGGCATGTATCATAAGACCTTGGTGCTATTGTGAATAAACCCAAGGCATGAGGCTGAGTCGTCTCGACTTGAAGGACCGACTGGCACTCAAAAGGATAAATCAAAGAACGCCTTGATTTGGTCGACTCCAGAGACCTTAGCACTTTCATAAGCTCAAGACACATACTCTAAGACCTTGGTGTCATAAGTAAACCCAAGGCATGCATTCAAGTCGCCATAACCCAAAAAACCGATTGATACTTAAAGGTACACAGTTTAAATTAACAAAGAAGTATTCGCGTCTAAAATATCTACAATAAGACCTTGGCAACTACGTAAGCCTACGACATGTATTTTTAGGACCTTATAATCATATTTAATAAACAAGGTACAAAGATGAATCGCCCATCCGCCGTACATAGCTGAGCTGACTCGACTCTACATGAAACACAGACCTGAGCAAAGCATGAGACAAATGCAACTAAGAATAGAGATTCATCGATTGAAAAGGCAAAAAATATATTCAACTTTTATTAATTTTTCTGAATGTTTACACTGACATTAAAAAAACATTACATAAGCCACTCAAGGAGCTTCCCCCGGATGACTGGTATCTAACTTGGGATCTAGAATTGGTCGAGAAGCGGTGGCCTCTTCATCGCCTAAGTTGTTAGACCCTAATGCCACTAGAAAAGAACCCTAGAGGGGGCTGAATAAGGTTTATGCTAATAGAATCTGATTTAATGCCAATTAAAACTAATTAATAAATATATCCCAGCAAGAATGATATATAATAATTATATGCAAGGATATGTAATATAAACAAGGGAGAAATAACATGAACCAATGGTAATATGAAAAAAAACAAAGCAAAAAAGAAATACGCCTACGCAAACGCAAACACAAGGAAATGTTCACGGAGTTCGGTCCTTCCAACCTACGTCTCCGCTCCCCACTCACAGGGAGAATCCACTACACAATTGGTTTTCAACGTTCACCAAAAACATTTACACCTCATAAGTTTGGTTTTCTAGCTCACCGAAAATTTTACAACTCACACTTTTAACTACACAAATACCACCTCAAGTGTTGGCCTATCACGCGTCTCCCTTGTAAAACCTCGAAATTTTAATATTATGTGAAAAATAAAAATAAAAATGTTATATGGTGAAAAATAACATAGTTTTATGTTTGAGTATGATAGGAATTTATTTGTGATTAATTCAATGTAAATTTGTGAATATATGAGTGTAAATGCACAAAACATGCACGAAGAGAAATCTGGAAAAATGACAAGTTAAGAGTTTATATGGTGCACACACCGATGAAGTTTGAAACTAGAAAATCTCAAAAAACAAAAATTATAGGTCTTTTCAACAGCTTTCCAACAAATCTTAAATCACATAATTCTGAGGTTGGATGATAAAGCTACAGCCAAAATACCAAAGGTGGTTTTCAAGTCAGACTATGTTTCCTGGTTCGGGTCAAATAGGTTTTGTTTGGATTTGCCTCTATAAATACCTGTGTTTTCCAAAAAAAATCTTCTTTTTCATGATATCTCTAAACCCTAGTAGCCACTCTATCCCCTCAAAAATCCTAGATCAATTTCTTGTGAGTTTTGTGAGCTTTGTGAAGCAAAAATACCGACACGAGGATGAGATCATCGACGTGTGGAAAGGGAGAACGGTTTGTTTGTACCTTTGGATCACTTGCTGTTCATTTTAGAGGCTTTCACATGAGATTAAGGCAAGATCCCCTCTGTTAAAACCTATCCATAGATTAAAAATCATGTTTTATGTAATATATGTGTCTAATTTCATGTTTAGGGTAAGATCTAACGTGTTATAGATTAAAAATCATGTTTTATGTAATATATGTGTCTAATTTCATGTTTAGGGTAAGATCTAACGTGTTAGAACTTAATTTATGATATGTAATATATGTGTCTAATTTCATGTTTAGGGTAAGATCTAACGTGTTAGAACTTAATTTATGATATTCATGCCCTAAACTCATGTCAAGAATAGTAGAACGAATCTGAAACTAGTATATTTAACAATGATCATGATCATTAAAATTTATTTTAATGAGTTAATTATAGTTTAATATGATTTATATGCTTTAGATTGTCGAAATAAACAAGAATTAGGTTGATTTGCATGCTAAACCCTAGATCTATGTGTTCATGTGATTCATCTTGTTTAAACAAACTGCTGGTTAAGTATACATAACAATGGAATCAAGTTTTAATTATATAATCTGATAAAAACTCGAGTTTTTGAAGAAAACACAAGAGAAGAACAAACTGTGCATTTTTCGGCATGTTCAGTCGACTGAAGTTGCCATCAGTCGACTGACGGGAGGTAATCAGTCGACTGATGGAAAGCATTAGTAAACTGACGGGCTTTTGTTTGCCTTGTTATTTTGCGAATGACCTTATCAGTCGATCGATGAGGTTGTCGGTCGACTGATCAGGTCGGTTTTTGTGAGATTGAACCTTTTGCTTGTGTGTTCATTTGGTGAGAATTTTTGTGCAAGAAGTGAGCTAATATTCACGCATAGTTCAAGGAGTATATGTACGGGGATTGAGTTTGCATGATTACATTATTTGGGGTTTTCAAATAGGTTACAATCGTTAAGAGTAACGGGTATTATTATATATATTATAATTATGGTCGGTTAGGTGGGGTTAGTCAGGTCCTACAATGAGACTGTAGATGGACTATACTCCAAGTGCTTTAGTCGGGTCCTACAATGAGACCGCAGATGGACTACACTTCTTTATCGATCGGCATGAAGATGTACAGAGGTTGATATACCTATCTATCGGTCCGCATGGAGATGTGCAGAGGTTGATATACCTAACTATCGGTTCGTATGGTTATGCGATGAGTTATTATACTTAGTTACCGGTCCGTACGGGTGTGTGATGAATTGACATACTAGTTATTGGTCCGCACGGGAGTGCAATGACCTGACATATCTATTTACCAGTCCGCACGAGGGTACGATGAGTTAAAGTATTCCAGAGAAGGATTATTCGATAAATAACCTAAGTGTAGGTGAATATTGACATCATCGATATGATCCATTGTGAATGTATTTCACAACTTAGATACGCGAGTGTGTTAATATCGGTTTTTCCCAGTAAGGATAGTATGAGGAGTTGATATGACATTTTTGGAGATGTATGATGTGGTATTTCCTGTATTATCTTTCTTGTATTCATTTATTCATAGTTTTGGAGTTAATATTTAGCAATTCATAATTTGAGACATATGGTATATACATGAGAGTTTTCTTATTTGGATTATTTCGCTCGACGTACCAGTCTCGTGTTGTGGGTTTTAATTATTGATTTTCTTTAGATTATTTATCTCTAGTTTAGTGTTAATATTTAGTTATCTATAATTTGAGATATGGTATATACATGGGGATTTCCTTGTTTGGATTATTTCGTTTGACGTACTACGTCTCGTTTTGTAGGTGTCTAAATATTGATTTTATTAAATACGAGAAAATTGATCTAGGTAGACTATGCACTTATAGGTAGAGCCTCCATCATACTTAGTAGCCCTTCCCCTAGGGGCGGATGGAGATGATCTTGCTATAGCACTTTGACAATCTTGTTGTTGTTCTTTTTTTTAAAACTTCTTTTCAGGCAACAGAGCAGAGTTTCGGAGAGTCGCAGGTTGACGAACTTTCAGTATAGTCTTTGTCATTTCATTTATTAGTTACTTTTGCTCCACCGATGTTTAGTCTTGTATTTAGTGGATTATTAAATTCACATTTCATTTTGAGAGTTGAGAGCCTATGTATTTTCTTTTGATTCAATGTATTGAGACGTTATCTTTTTGTATCAGATTGTTGAACAACTTTACTCAGTTGAAACTTGACCATTTATGAGACTTACCATTTACTTCCATGTCTGATTTCTTATGTTCATCTCTTTTATATTTGCTTGCACCTGTACTGTTTTATTTGATTCCACTAGAGAGATATTTCTGTGATGGTGAAATATGTCGTTGCACAGTATGGTTGTGAACCTAGGGGCGTCACAGTTGGTATCAAAGCTATAGTTCTAGCATCCTTAGGATCATCCTGTGTTGAGTCGTGGAGCTAGGATAGAGTAAAGGATTCATTTATAGAGTCTGCTAGGAATTCCTAGAATGAGTGAGGACATAATACGTATACCTCAAAAATTACGAATTTTTTTATGATTATCTTACTTTGATTGAAAAGTATTTGCATGAATACTATGTGATATGTTATGTTATGCATATATGTTTGGGACCTCATTTACTGTGTCCATTAAACTCTTCTCTTGATATTATAAATGTTGGGACGAGGATGCGGTTGAGATAAAACTCATACCTAGAGAGCTAGGCAAGTAGAGCTCGAGCCACAGTAGGCTCCACAGTATCTGATCGACTTCGTAATGTCGATCGCAAAAGTAGAGACTAGTAACACTTAAGGAACGAGTAACGAGCCATATTACATTTCATGGAGTTCCACCACTAATTATACCAGTCGTGCCTATTGAAGAGGCAATATTAAAGATTTCACCATCACCACAACTAGCTGTTGATAGAGCCACAAAGTAGGAGGCTTGGCTCTGTAAGAATAAGAAAGACATCAGACATTAAGAGTACCATAATTTCAGGGCACACCGGACTCATGTGCAGCCTATAAATAGAAGAAATATGTGAAAAAATTTTAACGTCGACTTAGTACTAAAGCGGAGTTAGATGTATTCAGCATAGAGGATAGTATCATAGGACGACACCGACTTCATATTTTCGCCGGAGTAGCGAATACCACTTATTTAGGAAAACTTTGTTTTATTCTTTGACAAGCAGTAGAGCTAGTCCAATTAAAAAGGGGAGATGTGCTAGTAGTTAATTATGAAATCATGACTAGCATAGTGATAATGCAAGGGCAAGAGACCTGTTACGGAATCTAGACAGCCCCAGCAGCGGGGTAAGGATTTTTACCATCAGCAATAAGGACAGCATAAGAAGAGAGCACAATCTACAATATGATCCAAGAGCTCCGCAGTAGCACATAATTCGATGTACATGTTATAATTATCACAGTACACCAGTAGGAGGCCAGCATGACAGAGGTCAGAGTCAGCAGTCTCAAGGCCGTGGTTACGGCCAGCAGCAGAGGATTTGAAAAACCTCCAGCCGTCTCGAGAATTTAGGGACCAGTAGGATAGATTCACGTAATCCAAGAGATTCCTAAGGGATAGACAATCCCATATGTTCCACCACCATCAGCGTAGAAATCGCTAGCCACCGGCAAGGTTTATGAAGTCGTACCATGTGACCATGATGCGAGCAGAGCTTTCTTAGTGATTTCTTTTCCAGCTCAGATCATATTGATTCAGAAGCTTCACATTCTTTTATCTATCATGATGTCATGATTAGACATCAGCTTGTAGCGCATCCTTTAGACGTTCCATTATTAGTTTCTATCCCTTTGGGAGAGGTGTCCCTCTTAGAGAGTATCTATAGGAGATGTATTGTCATTTTAGACGAGTCTGAGTCCATGGTCGATTTAATCGTCCTGCGAATGTCTGATATTTGATGTTATTCTTAGTATGGATTGGTTATCATCCTATCACGCTAGTATAGACTGTTTTACAAAGATAGTCAGCTTGTGAGTATTCAATGGGTTTGTATAGATAGTAGCAACCTCATAGAGTAACCAGAATGCGGAGTTATTTTTGGCATACGTCGAGGTGGTGGTGTGTAATGACCGTGAAATTTTGATACTAGTTAAAATAATTTTTTAATATTTTTAAATATTTAATTATAATTTTTAAAAGATTATTTATATTTTTCTCGAATTTCTACAATTTTCTATGATTTAAAGTCTAAGTTTTATATTTACTTAAATGATTTAAATATTTATAAATTTATTTAGTGTAGTAAAAATTTCTAGAATTTACCCGTTGTGTTACCGATACTATTATGTACCATTTTGAATAATACATGATATTATTATTATTAT
The DNA here is from genome assembly GCF_001876935.1 of Asparagus officinalis. NCBI lineage: Eukaryota > Viridiplantae > Streptophyta > Magnoliopsida > Asparagales > Asparagaceae > Asparagus > Asparagus officinalis. The sequence continues at coordinate 67,076,696 of NC_033796.1, forward strand.
TACGCATAAATTATTAATTACGTATTATTTATATAATTTGTTGTATTATTTCTACTGTTACATATTATCTATCGTATTAGTATAACTTGTAAGTTTTACTATGTACGTAATTGTCCCATAATTATTTGATTTTAAATTTAAGTAAAAAATATTTTTATTATGAATTATTCTCGTTTAATATACAATATGAGTATATTTTGACTATTTCGTAGCAACTGTTGTATTAGCACAGCATGTATATTTTTAATTATAAATAATTATTTCGTAATTAGTTTAATTTTTTAAATATCGTAATTATTTATTTAATTATTTTTGTTTTAAACCCTAACCCTAACCCTAATATACCATATATATATATATATATATATATAATATATATATATATATATATTATATTATAATATTACACTTTATATTTTTTTCGTTTTCTTTCCTTCCAGGGCAGCAGCCGGCCCAACATCAAAATCTTCTTCTTCTTCGTTCCTCGCTATAATGCTCCGACGCGCAGCTCCAGGCTACCTCTCGCCGTGACCACTACGTCCCTGCTTCATCTCCGGCCACGAGCCGCAGCCCCGCCGCTCGGCCAGTCAGCATATCCTGCCAGCCGAAGCGCTACTCCTGCTGCCGCTGCTTACCGGCGCCATGCATGCTCCTCCACCACTGTCGCGGCCTCACCCATCGAACCCACGCTCCACGCGCTCAACTAGCAGCCGCCGCCCACCTCTCTCCTCCGTCGCGACGAACTCCAGCACCTCTACCGCCTCAGCTTCGGCCCATGCGCAAGACCGGCCATGAACAACCGTCTACCGCGTCGAACCGAGGCTTAACCTGCCAGCCAGCTCACTTTCGGCGGCCCATCAACAGCGCCGTCCTTCACCTCCTAAAGCGCCCCACGCTGACCCCTGCAACCACGCCTAACTCCCAACTCCGTTCAGCCCAACATCGAGCTCTTCCATCTCCAACCACCCCATCTCCTCATTGCCGCGTCATCCTCGACGACCCCTACCCGCTCCTCAATGCCGTCCCTCGTCGCTGCTCCCTTGCAAGCTTCGAACACTGTAGTAGCGAGCCGCCTAGATCCTGCAACCCACAATCTCGCCGACGACTTGCACCGCCTTAAGATTCATCGTCGGACGCCGCGCTCTACCCGCATTCAGATCAGACCCGTAGACATGCATGTCGACGTTGATCCGTTCGACGAAACCCCGAGGCAAGATCCCGATTGCTCAGATCTGAATCTTTCTATTTATTATAAATTATCTACAATTTTAAATATATTAATATTTATCTGTGTGGATTGTTTGATGAATAATATTGATTAAAATAATAGAAATGTGATAAATATTGATTATAATAAGTTAAAATAATTTAATTTAGGTAATGGATTTATTTTAGAGAATTTACAATATTTAAAAAGAATTTGTTTTGAGAAAAAGAATTATTTTAGATTAATAATGAGAAATAATTTTAAAGGAAATTATTCTTGGAATTAATAACTGAGATTTCGATTTTCGTGTACAAAATCCTGTTAATGGTAGTTTCATCTTGCATTGTTAATAGTAGTTTTACTCTCATATGTTTCTTGCATGTGATCACGACCCCTGTTCACACTTTATGACATTGACACTTAACTTAACTGTAGTTATTATTCCATGTTGAGAATTATGAGAAGTACATAACTATAGTGACCTGTATGACACAGTTAGGATCTAGAACCTAGTGTGTAGTTGACCTGGAATTACGAGAATTGGGGTGAAAAGTCTTGGTCCATGTGAGTAGTTGGAATTGTTGATGTATATTTCGGGCTCGCGCCGGTGAAGTTTGTGTAGTCATCGGGGTGGGTCTAAGGAGTTGAGATATTTGTAATTGTGGTTGTATTCCGAGCTCGCGCTGGTGAAGTTTGTGTAGTTACTGGGGTAGATCTGAGGAGTTGAGATATTTATGATTGTGGGTGTATTCCGGGCTCGTGCCGGTGAAGTTTGTGTAGTCACCGGGGTAGGTATGAGGAGTTGAGATATTTATGATTGTGGTTGTATTCCGGGCTCACGCCGGTGAAGTTTGTGTAGTCACCGGGGTGGGTCTGAGGAGTTGAGATATTTGTGATTGTGGTTGTATTCCGGGCTCGCGCCGGTAAAGTTTGTGTAGTCACCGAGGTGGGTCTGAGGAGTTGAGATATTTGCGATTGTGGTTATATTCCGGGCTCGTGCTGGTGAAGTTTGTGTAGTCACCAGGGTGGGTCTGAAGAGTTAGGATATTTGTGATTTGTGATAAGTCAGTTACCCGATGATATGAGCATTGACTCTATGTGAGTTGTGAACCAGTGACCTATTGTAGGATGACTAGTTACATGACTTTGATTCTTGGCTAAGTATAATTCTTGTGAGATGTAGGACAATTGTATTTCTTTTCATACATAGATCGGGATTAATATTTAATTATCTACAATTTGAGATATATGGTATATACATGATAATTATCTACAATTTGAGATATATGGTATATACATGAGGGTTTCCTTATTTGGATTATTTCGCTCGACGTACTACGTCTCTTGTTGTAGATTTTTAAGTATTAATTTCATCTAGTTGTATGACTTTGTTACTCGGATGATTATGAATTCTTCTGGTCATTATACTCTAGTGATGGTTTGCATCTAGCTTGTTAGTATTCAAGCCGTATATTTCTATTTATTATTATTGTTATTGAATTGGTCATTCGACCGTTCCTATTCTCTTTGTGGGATCTTGCCGTGCGCCATGCACGCTGACATACACCTGTTTTCTCTAGTGTACGTCAGATTTAGGAGACGGACACCCTCAGCTTGGAATCGTACAGGAGCCAGAGGATTCGCAGTAGGAGTGCTTTGCAGATGGAGTAGAAGAATAAACTGAAGCCTAGACATGTTTTTGTTTTCTGTAGTAGCTGATAAACATTAGAACTCTTTATAGTATTGTCCTTAGTTTGATGATGAATTTAGTTATTTTATCAGTAATTTCTATTGTCATAGACTATGTATTTTTATTCCTAGTTGGACCGTTTTGTAATAAGGGTATGTTTGGCCCATATTTTTATGTCTTGGATGATACCATGGATGATATGTTTATTTCTTATTCTGGATTGTCTTTATATTCTTTCTATTGAGATCGAGGACCTGTGATTGAGATTTATGTATTTGACTCTTAGTGTATTGGATGGAGAAGAAGAAAAAAAGAAAAAAAAAATGATAGTGCATATTTCTTCTCAATCTAATACGTCGCGGGCTTGTTCACGTTCCGATTCTCGGGTATTTTGGGAAGTAGGGCGTGACATGGTGATACGGGATCGGGGTGCAGATTTGAGTGAGACCGGAGTCGTCTCAGAGTATCAGGTGTCTTTTAGGACATACTAAGATTTCCTTCAGTGAGAAAGATTATTTTCCTACATCGAGTTGCAACATGTACCGTACCGATATTCCAAGCACCCTATCATATGGCACCCGCTGAGATGAGTGAGCTACCGACTCAGCTAGATGAGTTGTTATCTCATAGTTTTATTTTCCGGAGTCGTTGTATACAATTATGTATAGATTTTAGTGAGTTAAATAAGATCACTTCCCAGATCAGGTATCCACTATCGAGGATTTATGACATGTTCGACTAGTTATGGGGAGCGCAACATTTTTCAAAGTTTGATCTTCGTTCTGATTATTTTTAGTTACGAGTACGGGGAATGGATATTCCTAAAACCGTCTATTTGACTCGATATGGGTCTTTCGAGTTTCTTGTCATGTCATTTGGGCTGACCAATGCACCCGTTAGTGAACCGGGTTTTCCGTCCATGTTTAGACCAGTTTGTGGTTGTTTTATCGATGAAATCCTTATCTGTTTGAGATTAGAGGTAGAGCACAAGCAGCATCATCGTTTGGCATTACAGAGTTTGTGGGAGCATCAGTTCTGAGGTCAGGTTTTTGGCTATATTATCAGCAAGGGGGCATTGTAGTGGATCCAGCTAAAATAAAAACAGTACTTGATTGGGAGCCACCAAAGACAGTTACACAGATTCATAGATTCTTAGGTTTGGTCGGCTATTACAGAAAGTTCATTCAATACTTCTCGAAGATTGCGACACCACTTACACGCCTTACGCATAAGGGTGTACAGTTTGTTTGGGGGTACAAAGTGCTAGGAAGCCTTTGAGACTCTAAAGGCGATATTGAATACATCGTCAGTAATGGTTATTCCAAGCAATGATAAAATATTTATCGTCTACACTGATGCATAGTTAGCGGGTCTAGGAGGTGTTTTGATGTAGACCCAGAGAGTATTGGCTTATATTTTGTGAAAGTTGAGGTGCATCGTACCAGATACACAGTGCATCCAGGCATAACGAAAATGTACAAGGATCTAAAGAGTCATTTTTAGAGGAGCTTCTAGGATTTATTCGGTAGCCAGTTTTGATATTCTAGTATTCTCCAACCGTAGACAGATGGACAAACAGAAAAAGTGAACCGAGTATTAGAGGACATGTTGCGAGCATGTGTTATTGACTTTCAGGATAGTCGGGAGAACAACATTTTTTTGATTGAGTTTGATTATAAAAACAGTTGTCAAGCGACTATTGGCAGGGCACCGTATGACGCATGGTACGAGAGGCCTTATAGATTGTTTATTTGTTGGGCAGAACGAGAAGACATGCTATTGTTTGGATCAGAACTTGTGAGATAGACTACGAAGAAGGTAGTAGAAATTTGCAGTGCAGAGTAGACAGAAGAGTTAAAACCGATTAGAGGTGATGACTGTTAGAGTTCTAGGTCGGGGACTATGTATTATTAAAAGTATCACTAACGAAGGGAGTTTAGCATTTTAGTAGACGGGGGAAAGCTTGCCCCGAGATATATTGGTCCATTCAAAATTGTTGAACATATTGAGGCCGTTTCGTGTTGGCTTGATCTTCCAACATTGATGTCGAGTATACACGATGTTTTTCATATTTTAATGTTTAAGAAGCATTTACGTGATGAGGAACAGCAGCGAGTGTCAGACGTACCAGAGATCGAGCTTCATGATGATTTGACTACGATTTGATTCCCATTTGTATGTTTTGCCAAGGTGGACAAGAAGCTTAGAAACAAAGTGATACTTTTGGTTAAAGTTCAATGGAACCAGAAAGGAGCTCAGGAGGCTTCTTGGGAACGTGAGAAGAATATGCGTCGTGATTACCTGCACCTGTTTGAGTAGGTAAATTGATTGATTTTGATTAGTGTTCATGATTATCTATATGGTCATATTTATATATAACGCTAGAATAGGGGTATTAACACTTAGCTCCTAATTATTCGGAATACATGGTATATATATGAAGGATTCCTTGTTTGGATTTTTCACCTGCTGTACTAGTTCCCTTTAGTTAGAGATTAACTGGAAGTATTCGCATTCTAGATTGTTAAGTGTAGATATAGCTATGTTTCATATCTGGAGATTAATAGTGCTAGATGTGTATGTGAGGGTTTTCTTGTCTATATTATCACCTCAATATGCTTTTCTGGTATTATTAATCTCTAGGATACGATTATGAAATTTCGGTGACGAAATTCTTTTTAAGGGGGGAAGAATGTAAAACCTAGAAAATTTGGATATTATGTGCAAAATAAAAATAAATATGTTATATGGTGAAAAATAACATATTTTGATATTTGAGTATGAAAGGAATTAATTTGAGATCAATTCAATATATATTTGTGAATATATGAGTGCAAATGCACAAAACATGCACAAAGAGAAATCTGGAAAAATGACCAGTTACAAGTTTATATATTTTACACACCGATAAAGTTTGAATCTAAAAAACTCGAAAGACAAACATTGTAGGAATGTTTAACAGATTTCCAACACATCCTAAATCACCTTATTCTGAGGTCGTATGAGAAAGTTACAGTAGAAATACCGTAGGTGGTTTTCCCAGTCAGACTAGGTTTCCTAGTTCGGGTCAAACGGGTTTGTTTCGGGTTTGCCTCTATAAATACCTATATTTTTCATAAAAAATCTTCTCTTTGATGATATCTCTGAACCCTAGCAACTACCCTATCCCCTCAAAAACCCTAGATCAATTTCTTGTGGAGTTTTGTGAGCTTTGTGAAGCAAAAATACCGACACGAGTGCGAGATCATCGACGTGTGGCAAAGGAGAACGGTTTGTTTGCACCTTTGGATTAGTCGTTGTTCATTTCAAAGGCACATAAGATTAAGGTAAGATCACCTCTGTTAAAACCTATCCCTAGATTAAAAATCATGATTTTATGTAATATATGTGTCTAATTTCATGTTTAGGGTAAGATCTAACGTGTTAGAACTTAATTTATGATGTTCATGCCCTAAACTCATGTCAAGAATAGTAGAACGAATCTGAAACTAGTATATTAACATGAAAACTCATGTCAAGAATAGTAGAACGAATCTGAAACTAGTATATTAACATGATCATGATCATTAGGATTCATTTTAAAGAGTTAATTATAGTTTAATTTGATTTATATGCTTTAGATTGTCGAAATAAACAAGAATGAGGTTGATTTGCATGTTAAACCCTAGATCTATGTGAACGACCCTATTAGTCGACTGATGAGGTTGTCGGTCGACTGATCAGGTTGGTTTTTGTGAGATTGAACCTTTTTCTTGTGTGCTAGTTTGGTGAACATTATTGTGCAATACGTGAGCTGATATTCACGCATAGTTCGAGAAGTACACGTATGGGGATTGAGTACGCAAGATTACATTATTTAGGGTATCCAAATAGGTTACAATCGTTAAGAGTAATGGCTATAATTATATTTATTATAATTATGATCGGTTGGGTGGGGTTAGTCAGGTCTCGTAATGAGACCACGGATGGACTATACTCCGAGTGCTTTAGTCAGGTCCTGCAATAAAACCGTAGATGGACTACACTTCTTTATCGGTCCGCATGGAGATGCGTAGAGGTTGATATAACTATCTATCGATCCGCGAACAAGCTCGAGACATATTAGACTAAGGAGAAATAAGTACTAGACCCTTTCTACGCAATCTAATATGCTAAGCATCAAGCAACATACAATGTAAAGTCACAGGTCCCCGATCACAATTAGCAAGAATATAATAAACAACTCGGAATAAAAGTCATATCACAAATGGAATAATATCCGAGACACAAGATTTTTGGTCAAACATACCCTTATTACAAAATAGTCCAACAAAATATAAAAATATATAGTCCAACAAAAATCGAAAAGAAGTACTACAAAAATAAACTAAGTCATCAACTGACTAAAATGAGTAACTAAGCTTCGGCTTCTTCTACCCGGTTTGCAAACCACTCTTTCTGAGAATCCTCTGACTCTTGCACAACTCCGAACTGAATCTGTCTGTCATCTAGATCTGACGTAAAACCCGAGAGAACAGGAGTACGTCAGCATGCATGGCACATGACAAGATCCCACAAGGGAGAATAGAAACAGTCAAACGATCAATGCAAGAACAGGTAATAATAGTAATAGAAGCATGGTATTGAAATTCTAATAATTTAAAATACAATTCACTACTAAAATATAATAATCAAAAGAATCCAAAAATCAATCGGGTAACGAGGTCATGCCGCTAGCGATCAGAATAATCATCCAAGTGATATGGTCATACAACTAGATGTAATTAATACTTAAAAATATACAACATGAGACGTAGTACGTCGAGCGAAATAATCCAAATAAGAAAACTCTAATGCACATACCGTATGTCTCAAATTATAGATAATTAAATATTAATCCCGATCTATGTATGAAAAGAAATACAACTCGTCCGTATCTCACAAAAATCCATAATCATCTAAATATCGAGGTCTTGTAATTATCCATTCTATAACAAGTCGCTGGTCCACATCTCAAATAGGTCAAAGTTCATATTCTCGGATAATAACTGCTCACAAATCCTCTACGTGTATCCAATGCCGCTACACGATATCGGTCAAAGGACTACACGCAATCCGATTTCAGCCTGGTCCGAACTCAAGCAAAACTCGGGTGACTACGTGATTTTCACAGACCAAAGTGACTACACAATTTTCACTTTGGCCCAACAAACCAACCCTAGTGACTATATAATTTTCACCGGTGCGAGTTTGAAAGATACATCAACAACCACATCCGATCACATGAACCAAGACTTTCCTACCATAACATCTATTGTGTTTCTAGGTCTATAACAGTTCACTAGTTCACCCCTTAAGTTGGTCAACACAACCACACATGTCACTAAGTCTTGTTCATGATGCACAAGGACACTAAGTCATGAACTACTAATGGTTCTCAAACACAACAAGGAACAATAAATATAACTGATCATGTACAATAATATCATGGCATATCAGGTATTCAAAATTAATAGTCATAAATTTATGAACAACCAACTATGTAATTCAGAAAATAATCTTTTTCACAAGACAATTTATTTAAAATTATTTCTCATTATAATTAATCTAAAATAATTCCTTTTTTCCAAAATAAATTACTTTAAATCATTATAATTAACTAAAATGATTCTTTTTCTAAAATAAATTCCTTTAAACCATTATAATTATCTTTTGCAAAAATAAATTCTTTTAATTCTAAAAAATGCTATTATCACATTACTATGATTTATTTAATATTATTCATCAAACAATCCTACACAGATAATTATATCACAAACTAATATGCAGATAATCCATAACAAGTATAAAATTGCAGTTATTAACAAGCTAAGCAACGGGATCTTGCCTACAAGGTCAAGGGCTTGCGGACGAGGCAGCGGCGCCGCTGCAGATGTGGCGCGACAGGTCTAAAGTGGGTAGAGCAGTTGACATCGGATTTGAACTTGGAGGAGGGGGCTACGATGGCTGTCATTGGGGTTTGCCGTTGTAGAGGGAATGGAACTGTACGGCATTAGAGTTGAGCTGATGGAGGAGAAAAAGGAGAACTCGGCGGGGTTGGTCGACGGAACGGCTGCGGATCTAAGCAAAAGAGGTGGTTGAGGATGAGGGGAGAAGCAGTGAGAGTTGGCAGCAATGACGTAGAGGTGGATCTGGAGGTGGAGACAGAGGAAGGGTTGCTATGCGTGCGGCTGAAGGGCGGTGCGGATGCTGCGGAAGGATGGGGTTGAGCGGCGACGGAGGGAGAGGGCGGCAGGCAGGTGTGAGGGCGGCCGGCTGAAGATTGAAGAAGGGCGAGCTGGTTTGAGGGGCGAGCGACGTTTGATGGCGTGGCTAAGGGGGATGGCGGGAGGAAGTAGAATGAGCGGCGGCGGTTCCAAGCTGAGGGAGGAGGTTGCTTGGTGTGATGAGGGGAGAAGGCGAGGTTGGTGGGCAGGAGAAAGAGGGAGAGAGATGGGTGGCGGATGTGAAAGAAATATAAGAGAGAGAGAGAGAGAGAGAGAGAGAGAGAGAGAGAGAGAGGGTTATATATATAGGGTTTGGGTTTATAATTAAAACATAATTAAGAAAAAAGAATAATTAGGAAAAATATTTATAAATAATACGTAACAATAACTATAACACAATAAATATTAATTCAAAAGTTTTCACTGCTTAAAGTTAATTTATAATTATCAAAATCATTTAAATAAATATAAATTAGATTTTTAAATCGTAGAAAATTCTAAAAAATCAAGAAAATACAAATACTCTTTTGAAAATAATAATTGAATATTTTAAAATACCAAAAAATTTATTTTAATTAGTATTGAAAATTCATGGTCATTACATTCTACCCCCCCCCCCCTTAAAAAAATTCATATTCTATCCTTAGAATTAAAAGAACCCAAGGACAAATATGAAATGATATCCACAAGCAGAGGAGAATGTAAAATAATAAAGACAAAAAATATAAGATGTGATAGTTGAGATTCAGCATACAAATAACAATGTAGTCAAAAACAATACTATAAAACATACTCTACACACAAAATTAATCACAACAAAACGGAACCAATACTAATAATTAAATTAATTCATCAAAAGTAAATAATATACACAGGTATTAATCATAGCGTATAAACAAAATATAATTTTAACACAGACAAATCACACAATAGGCAAATCGTACGTAGCATAATAAAACATCGCATAATTTATCAAAAGTATAATATGCAATCAAAATTAATGTAAGTATAGATAATTGAAAGGGCATGTATGAATACAAAGTATAGATAATTGAAAGGGCATGTATATATGAATACAAATACACAAAATCAGAAAATATACTTGATCAATCATTTTTAAAAGATACCATTGAGGGAGATAATGAGTGTAAATAATTAGAATAAGGTAAGTAAAACATAAAGAGAGTGAACATATACTTGAAAGAGATTGCACATGCATAAAGAAGTATGTATATTGTAAATAAAATAGTTAATACATATCGAATTATAAAATAACACAACATCTAGGCATAAGAAAAAATATAAATATTAGTCAACATAATTTAATAGCAAAGAAGTCTAACAAATATACAATTATAGAAAAATATAATATCAACATGATATTATTGATATAGTATCATAAGACAACACATAACAGAGTTAAAATATAATCAATAATATAAAATTAGCAAAAAAACAAACATATAACATACAAAAATATAGTATGAAATATAAATATGTAATTCAAACAATTGTCAATCACTAGAACATATGATAAAGTATATCAACTCAGTATGAAATATAAATATGTAATTCAAACAATTGTCAATCACTAGAACATATGATAAAGTATATCAACTCAACAATATAAATAATTAAGTCAATCACTAGAACATATGATAAAGTATATCAACTCAACAATATAAATAATTAAAAGAAGAACATAAAAAAGATAAGAGAAAAAAAAGATCTTAACAAAATATAAATTACACATACGTAAGAAGATGATAAACATGATAAAACACAAAATATAAAAACACAATACAGATAACAAATAAATCAGATACAAGCAAAAGCAAAAGAAACATTTGAAGAACATGTAAGCAAAACAAAATAGCAAAGAATCAAACATATATATAGTTTAGATAAACATAATGTACAATATAAGAGACATGAAAAAAATAAAAAAAATAAATCACAATAGAAATATCATACAATCAGTCAGTAGAATAGATATTCAAGATATACAAAAGTATAATTACAAACTAACACATGAATGCAATCAGCAATTCACATTCAACCAAATAAGACATATAAAACACAAATTCTGAAAAATAAAAATTTGCAATTATGTTAAAAAGGTTCAAAGATAGTATTATGGCAACATATGTTTAAAGCAATCAAAAACATAAATACGCGTAAAGAAGCATAGATATAAACATCAAAATAGCAAATAGAAAGGATAGAACATGATGATAATAAATAGCAAAAATATGAAATACAAATATACAAATAAATACATATCAATATTCAAAGAGTTATAAACAAATGAAGCATGCAATATTACTAGAAAAGCATAAAATATAGCACAAAAATAGAGAACAAATCTGGCAGAAAGACAACAAAGATTATAATAAGATATGCAGAACATATGTAATCCCAATTGAAAATAGCATTAAGTAAAATAATAAACATAGATAAAAACACATCAATACATATAGACAAACAAATAGAGACAAATCATAATAATAATCAATAGTAGAATAAAATGATACACAATAATTATTAGCATACAAACAATTATATAGCACAAGTAAATAATGCAAAATTATAGACATGTTCATAGAAACACAAATAGAATCAAAGCATAAAAACAAAAGGATATCAAAGAAAAATAGGTAAACAAGATTTAGAAACATATGATGTGTATAGAAAATATATTCATTATGTATAAAAAGCATTAAAATGAAAATATATACATAATAATAAGCATATAAAAGTTTGAATACTCATAGTACTAATCATGCTAACAAGATGAACTATGATGAAAACAGTTACAAAATATGATATGATAAAATAGACATAAGAGCAACAAGCGATTCAAAATAAACATATTATACAAAACATAATTGGAAGGATGTAATTATATTCGACAAACAATATGGTAATCAGAAATATTAGTAATATTCATAAGGTAAAATAATAAATATAAGCAAGATACAACAATAATAATTATTACAATATAAAATCAATTCAGATGTAGCAATATATTGTATAGTAGTCAAAATTACATAAATACAATCAGCATAAATTCGTATGAATAAAACACCGATATATTTTAGATAAACATGATTAATGACTTGTGAACATAAACACTCATAATACATAAAACAAACATGATTAGACAAAGTTGATATATGACTAAAAAATAAATAAAATATATACATCGTAAATATAATAATCTACTAAATGCACTATAATAAAAAAGAGAATAGTAAGTATAAAAAAATAAAAAAGTAAAAAACAACACAAAAATAAAAATAATGAATAGAGAATGAACAACCACCAATAACATAATAAAAGAACATAAAAATATAAAAACGCTATAAAATAAAAACTAAAAAATAACATGCGTATACAATGAATATTGCCGCAATGACAAAATAATACATCTCAAAAATGAAGCAACAAACAATAAATATGCAAATGCACTATTAACAACCAATGAGCAAATACCATACATACCCACAAACGCTATTTAAAATTTTCTTTATATTAATAATAAAAGAATAATAATTAATGATACAAGATAATGTAACAAAACATATATAATTAGTAACTCAAATTCCAAACCTAACAATATGAATAATTGCTTGAATATCAAGATAGAAATACATTGCTCTTATAAATAACGAAGCCAATGTGAACATATTAAAACAACCTAAACAAGACAATACTGACTGATAAGAAAACTATGTACTGAAAATATTATAAGTTAAAAAAATAAAGAATAAGAATGTAATGTATATGTAGAATACTAAAATCATGAACTTATTAATCTATATCACTAAAAATACGAATAATATACAATAATCTAAAACATAAGTAAATAATAGATGGTATGACAGAAAAAGCATACACATACATAATTTAGATATGCAAAAATATATTAAAACACAAGAAAATAATCTGGATATCGTATATGCTATGTGATGTATATATGAAATGTAGAGTAATGTGAAACACTTAATGAACATGATTTGAACCATTGAAAATGTATAAGTAATGATTCTTCTTAGACTATGTTACTTATATATTTTTAATGAAAAACATACAATATAATATTATGTGTGATACATAAAATAATATAATAAATAATGCAGAAATCAATATAATTAAACGATATATAAGTCAAATCAAGGAAAACATAGTTGTAAAAATAATAACACATAAAATAATGACCGGTACGAGGAAAGAGAAGTTATAGGAAGAGAGTGTAGTCGGGAAGTGACGAGACAAGAAACAGTGGGGAGCTCCAGAGTCAAAGTGTGATAAGGTCGGGACTAAGACATAATTCATCGAGATGATAGGATAAGGCATAACTATAGTCTTACGGATAAAATATGATATGTGTCTAAATTATTCATTATATTCTCACTAGTAGGAGCTCGGGATAGTGACCTGCATGGGCCACCATAAAAATGTATCACGCCTTGCTTCCCAAAATACCGAGAAATCGGAACATGAACATGCCAGCGACGTATTAGACTGAGGAGAAATAAGTACTAGACCATTTTTACTCAATCTAATACATTAAGCATCAAGCAATATACAATGTGAATTCACAGGTCCCCGATCATAATTAGCAAGAATATAATAAACAAATCAGACTAAAAGTCATATCACAAATAGAATAACATCTGAGACATAAGGTTTGGGTCAAACATACCCTTATTACAAAACAGTCCAACAAAATATTAAAATATATAGTCTAACAAAAATAGAAAGGAAGTACTGCAAAAATAAACTAAGTCCATTAACTAACTAAAAGGAGTAACTAAGCTTCGGCTTCTTCTACTCGATCTGCAAACCACTCCTGTTGAGAATCATCCGGCTCCTGTGCGACTCCGAATTGAATTTGTCTGTCATCTAGATCTGACGTACAACCCAAGAGAATAGGAGTACGTCAGCGTGCATGGCACACGACAAGATCCCACAAGGGAGAATAAAAACGGTCGAACGACCAATGTAAGAACATATAATAATAGTAATAGAAGCATGGTATTGAAATTCTAATAATTTAAAGTGCAATTCGATACTAAAATATAATAATCAGAAGAATCCAAAAGTCAATTGGGTAACGAGGTCATATAGCTAGCAATCAGAATAATCATCCAAGAGACAAGGTCATACAACTAGATGAAATTAATGCTTAAAAATCTACAATATGAGACGTAGTACGTCGAGTGAAATAATCCAAACTAGGAAACCCTCATGTATTTATCATATATCTTAAATTGTAGATAATTAAATATTAATTCCGATCTATATATGAAAAGAAATACAATTGGTCCGTATCTCACAAAAATCCATAATTATCTAAATAACGAGGTCATGTAAATAGCCATTCTATAACAACTCACTAGTCCACATGTCAAACAGGTCAAAGTTCATATTCTCGGATAATTGATTGTTCACAAATCCTCTACGTGCATCCAATGCCGCTACACGATATCGGTCAAAGGACTACACAAGATTTGATTTCGACCTGGTCCGAACTCAAGCAAAACTCGGGTGACTACACGATTTTCACTGACCAAAGTGACTACACGATTTTCACTTTGGCCTAACAAATCAACCCCCAGTGACTATACAATTTTCACCGGTGCGAGTTTGAAAGATACATCAACAACCGCATCTGATTACATGAACCAATACTTTCTCACCCTAACAGTTCACTGGTTCACCCCTTAAGTTGGTCAATACACCCACACATGTCACTCAGTCTTGTTTATGACCCACAAGGACACTAAGTCATGAACTACTAATAGTTCTCAAATACAACAAGGAATAATAAATACAACTGATCATGTACAATAATATCATGGCATATCAGGTAATCAAAATTAATAGTCATAAATTTATGAACAACCAACTATATAATTCAGAAAATAATCTTTTTCACAAGACAATTTATTTTAAATTATTTCTCATTATAATTAATCTAAAATAATTCCTTTTTCAAAAATAAATTCCTTTAAAAAATTATAATTATCTAAAATGATTCTTTTGCCGAAATAAATTCTTTTAATTCTGATAAATGCTATTTATCACTTTACTATGATTTATTTAATATTATTCATCAAACAATCCCACATAGATAATTATATCACAAACTAATATGCAGATAATCCATAACAAGTATAAAATTGTAGCAATTAACAAGCTGAGCAACGGGATCTTGCCTACAATGCTAAGGGCCTACAGACGAGGCAGCGACGCCGCTGCGGATGTTGCGCGATGGGTCTGAAGTGGGTAGAATAGTTGACGGTGGATCTGAATCTAGAGGAGGGGGATACAACCTCTATCATTAGGGTTTGCGGTTGCAGAGGGAATGGAGCTGTACGGCATTGGAGTTGAGCTGATGGAGGAGAAGGAGGGAAGCTCGGCAGGGCTGGTCGACGGCACAGCTATGGATCTGGGTAGAGGAGGCAAGCAGGGGTGGAGAGTAGGGCTTAGGTCGACAGCAGGTGGTGGAGGATGAGGGGAGAGGTGGTGAGAGGGGATAGCAGTGACGTAAGAGTGGATCTGGATGAGGAGACGGAAGAGGCTGGCATCGGGCTGAGGGCAACATGGATCTCAGAAGGAGGGGTTAAGGGTGACGTGGATCTCAGAAGGAGGGGTTGAGTGGTGGTGAGGGAGGGTCGGTACAGGTGTGAGCGGAAGCTTAAGGTGAAGATGGGCGGCTGGCTGAGGC